>NC_142649.1:44405075-44556287 GCF_055504915.1 Nelumbo nucifera
GAAATAGGCCAAACTCCCCAACCCTTCTTATCTAGTGTATTGGTTACCCACTAATACGATGCATATCCGCCGATTAGACCTGTTCATGGGCCGGGCTGGGCTAGGCTCAGGCCGGGCTTTCACTCTGTATTAACAGATTTTTCTAAGGCCCGTGCCCGAGCCCGGCCCGACCATCGGGGCTACAACTTTGGCCCGAGCCCGAAATTTAGCCCATGTTGTTACTATTACTGAAGCGGCTGAATAGAGAGAGAGAGAGAGAGAGAGAAATTATAAAGAAAAAATAAAAAATGTATATATTAAATTATAAATATATATATTTCAATAAATATTATATTATTTATATATTTTATATAATAGATAAAATACATATTATGTATTTTATAAAATATATAATGTTGAGTCGGGCTGGGCCGGGTTTTTTTGACAAATCACGAGCCCGGCCCGAAACACAGTCGGGCTTACTGTGTTAGGCCCGAGGTCAGGCCCGCGGGCCTAATTACATGACCAAGCCCGACGGGTGTGGGCCGGGCCATCAGGCTACCCGGCCCATGAACAGGTCTACCGCCGATATGGACCGATATGTGACAAAATTTTGAGCCTTGCTTACGTATAATCTATCAATGATTCAAACTGGGTAATGCCAAATGTGTCTCACTTTGATTGGTTGATACAAAAATCCAATGTTGATCCCAACTATCTGGGGTCTTGGGAGCGGTGGACTGGATACACACCTAACCTTTTGCATTGTTTTTTTTTTTTGCACAAAGTTGCACTTGTTTGCCCAGGATATTATCATCATCAAGTGATAATTTCTGATTGGCTGATGCAGCAAAAATGGATTTGGGACATCCAACTCTGCATAAGCTGGAATTTGACTTCCAAACTTGGGAGACCTATTTGATAACTGCTGAATTGGCTTAAATGAAATAGTAGTCACTTTTCCTTTTAGTGTATAAAATAGTCATATAATGAAATACTTATGGATAAAATAGTTAACGCATTCTGCTATTCCGCAATCAAGGAGCTGACCCCCTACTTATTTAGTTATTCACCAAAAGTGATAATTAATTCAATATATCCACAAATTCAGCAATAATCAAACATTTAGGATAAACAAGCTTTTGACATAAATGAAAAAAAATAAAATAAATTTTCCAATTTTGCCTCTTAATGTTTTTCCTAAACAAGTAAAAGACTTCAGAGGTGATAAATCTTTGGCCCATTGTGTCAGAGAAGCAGTTTAAATTCCTTGGATTCAGAAGAAGAGCCAATTAAATGAGGGAGCGTATTGCTAGATTTTCTTGCACATGATTGCTACCACCCTTCTATAGATGGTGTTGTTCTGATTACAAGGAAGCTTGGGCCTTTATCTGGGTCAAGGACTGCAACTAAGTCGGATCAGATCCCATTTGAATCCAAATTCGATCCAGTTAGAGCCAGTTCCTCCCTTGATCCTAACAATTTGGATTGAATTGAAAAAGTCGATCCTAACAAACTTGGATACCGCCACGACCTGATCTGATCCATTAGTTATGAAATATTATATATTGTATATTGTTTATATTTATTATATACTTATATTCAATGTATTATTTATATAATTATATTATATTATAATATATTATTATTTTATATCATCAAGTTTTTTTTACACAATCCAAATTGAATTGGATATTGGAATTCGAATTTGAATCATAATCTTGGAAATCCAATGGATTCTTATTGAATTTGGATTGGTAGTACGTCTTATCGAATCAGATTGGATATACCCTTTACTGAATCTGAGTTGATCTGTTTGCATCTCTATCTGGATCTACTGGACCAAGGGTTTAACTACCAGTAAAAGGGACAAATAGTCAGTAGCATTTTTCTAAATTTGTGGACAGCTGAAGAAAGCAACCAATAGTTCAAGAGATTCTTGAATCAGGAATCCCACACCATGGAACACTTGTAGTAAGTAGCATTTTTCTAAATTTGTGGACAGCTGAAGAAAGCAACCAATAGTTCAAGAGATTCTTGAATCAGGAACCCCACACCATGGAACACTTGTAGAGATGCTGTATTGCCTGAGACATAGGGTCACTTGTGTGATACTTATGAATTTCGAGTATGGTTGACCAATTGGATTATCTGAAAGAGAACAAACTGATTCCCAAGGAACATCTATGCCACAGATTCAAAGTTCAATGCTGGTAAAAAAAAGAAAAAGAAAAAAAAAAGTGTAGGTATAAATCTATGTTTACCTTTTTGGTCCTTTGAAATGGTATATACATGTTCATCAAATCACTGTCTGATTTTCTATTCCTGTTTTTATTATGAAATTCATTAATGGCTTCAAATACAATGCAGCAATGGATATATCTTCTGATCTCACTGAGCTAGGAAGGACTCCAGTAGCAGTTATATCTGCCGGTGTAAAATCAATCTTGGATATTCCTAGAACCCTTGAATATTTGGTGTGTATATTTTTTCTCCATAATATTTTAGAAATAGCTTAAATATCTAATTTATTATTTGCATTTGATATACATATTTTTCATTTTTATGTTTCTATTACAGGAAACACAGGGAGTTACTGTTGCTGCTTATAAGACCCATGAATTCCCATCATTTTTCACAGAAACAAGTGGCTGCAAGGTCTTAGCCTTGAACCTTGTTTTTATCCAATAAACCTTCATTTTTCAGTTTAAGCTTAACTTTACTGAATTTGTTTTGGAGGTTTAAAAGCATTCAGTGATAATCAAATTGCATTTTATTATGCTTCAGTGATTTGAAGTCTTGTTTTGCTTTTCCTTAGGAGAAAATGGTTACTCAACTATTAACTATATCTACTGATTTTAGCAATCAGTGGGGAAAGCTGAGGTTATGGTTCCTGTTATTATTATTTTTTTTTCTTAGAGCATGTTGTATTTCAATAAATTTCCTTTACCTATCAAGGAAAAAATATATACATACTGTGGATTTGTTATGGACTTTGAATTAATGTTAACAATTCTGCCCTTAGGGAGTTACCCTGTCCTGCTGGGCCTGTAAAACTGAGTATAATATTACTATTATGGTCTCTGATCCCGAAGGTCCTGCATTTCCAAGGCAACACCCATCAAAATTAAACTTGATTAAACCTACTTCAGGAGGAGAGCAATCTAGTAGTCTTTGCTTTTTGCTAATCTGAAAACTAGCTACTGTTTGCCATCCCCTTAATAAGTCGTTTATGGATATTCCTTTAAAATCATCCGTCACCAGCACCCAATTTTCCACTCTGATCAAAGTGAGTTCTATAACCTCTTGAACTGATTTGTGATTCTCCCCAAAAGGTCTAGCATTCCTTTCACACCAAAGCCCCCATAGTACTGCACCTCTCATACACTGCAAAAGGACTTTCTGGCAAACTATCCTTATCATTGTTCACCATACTTCTAATGTCAACATTATGGTAGTGCTGTGACAAGAAAGGTAGGTTAACAGTGATAGAACTTTATGTCCTCTGTAATAAATTTATGTAACATCTAAGGTGGATTCTCATATATATAGAATAGAGGCAATAACGTGTATTACATAGAGGACTATATGACTACAATCATTGAAACGTGTGATTAAAGACAACTACATAGTTGCATGATTACAAAGTATATATCTACATAACTTCCCGAAAAATAAAAAAAAGTCAAACAAGTTGAGATTGAATCTTTACTGCAGTCATTAATAACAAATACCCATTGCATAGCTATGAGAAGAAAATATTTTGAAGCAAGGAATCTTGTGAAGATTAGAGACTAGGTCCAAAGTTTTTACCTCCCCTTGAGATAAATGACATCTGGTCATCATACATATATGCTGGAACCAAGGTGTAGGACTCACCACATGCTTTATCATTTGCATACAACATGCCTCAGGAACTTTTTGTTTCCTTCAAGCTTGAGATACTGGCTAATGGTACGACTGTGGTTCAACAACTGAATGCCCTTGAGAGATATCTCAGTATAATAGATAGCGTTGTGCACGTGCGCCTTCAAAGACTTGAAGAGCACCCCTGTGGTTGGGATTTGCACTTGCTTGTCTTTGCAAACCCCCTTAATGCATTGATGATAGGTAGATGGCACCAAGTGAAGCTGATTAATGAAGGGTCTTCCCAATAAAGAGATATACCATCATCCTGATAACAACCTAGAACTCTTCAGTAAGCTTGTAAGGTCCCAATTCCACATTCCCCATTACAGAACCCATCATCATCAAAATTCTTACATTAAAGTGCATCATCTCCATAGGCAAACCATTTACATCTTTCTCTAAAATACCATTGATTCTTAATGTATGAATGGAAATGACATTAACGGAGCTTCCTATTTTCATTTGTACTTGATGCGCTTCATAACTTTTCAACCTAGCCATGATCCTCTGCCAACATATCTTCTAGGGAACTTGATTTCCCAAGTATTCCTGTCATTGTTGTCTCTGGGCCAACTTCTGCTATAGCCTGTAACATCTTATATTGTCTCTTTTGGAGCAATTTCCATTTGAAAAAACTGCTGCAGGTGTAGATTCTGTGTGAGTCTCACTAAAAGAGGATTAACTGAGGTTTGATTGTGCAGTGCTGCACCGATGACATTGACACTTGCTCCTAGAGAGCGAGTCAGGAGTGGGTCCATTTCCACAGTACCATTAACACCCTTCATGTAGTCTTCTACCTAGACTAACTTACTCGAATAACTTGAGAAGCTGGTAGCAGTCCATGACATAGTTTTCAAGGTGCCAAGGCAAGGCTAGGCGACAGGGGAGCGCCTTGTTGCCTAGTCGCCTAGGCGCCTGCCTAGGTGATGGATTTTTTAAGTATAAAACATATATTCTAGGGTAGTTCCCTAGGTTCCATAACCATATTTCCTTAATAATTAAACATTATTTTCATAAAAAAAGTATAAACTTCATGTTTAAGTATAGAAAATCAACATATTCATAACAAAAAGAAGAAAAGAAAATTCAAAAAGTATGGGCTATTTTGTTATAGGAAAAGAAGAAGAAAATACAGCATTTAGCAATGCGACGTCTAGGCAGGCGCCTAGGCAACAAGGCGCCCTTCGTGGCTCGCCTCACCTAATCGTCAAGCAGTTTTATACTATGTATCATAAAATACTTTTTTATTCTTTATTTTTTGACATTATAATTATAAAATAGGCACTATTAGACTAAAATATTCATTTTGTGTGTTTATATACTAATTTCTTTTTATTATTTTCTTATTTGTTAGGGTTTAATCAATACAAACATTGGTTTTTCTCTGGAGAGACATTGTCCAAAGGGGGAGGATTTGTCACAGGTGTTTGCTCTTCCTCTTCCTGTCCCAGTTGAGTCTTTTGCTGAGTCTCTTCCTCCTTCAAATGAGTCAAGGGAGGATCAGTCACTTCACTCTCATTCAAGTGTTCCTATTCCTCCTCCTTTACCTCCTCACCCTCTTTTTAATCCCAGGTTGTACCAACGGCAGAGAACCAGAAATGAGCAGGTTGTTTCCCCACCAACACATGAGCCCCATGCACTTCCAGTTACAGGTGAGACAACAGGTACTATTACAGTCCCTTTGGAGCCATCCTTCCCAGGCTTTGATATCCCCATTGCTATTAGGAAAGGAAAAAGGAAGTGTACTGCACATTGCATTTCCAAACACCTTTCTTATAGTTTGCTCTCTCATTCATATTTTGCTTACCTTTCTTCTGTTGCTTCTAACCCAATTCCCAGGTCTGTGTCAGAAGCTTTTACTATTCCAGAATGGAGGGATGCTATGAGAATAGAAATTGATGCCCTGCACAAGAATGACACTTGGGAAGTGGTTGATTTGCCTGAAGGGAAGGATCTAGTAAGTTGTAAGTGGGTTTTTACTATCAAATATCATGCTGATGGCACCATTGAAAGGTACAAGGCTAGGCTGGTTGCAAAAGGTTATACACAGACATACGGGATTGATTATTTGGAGACCTTTGCCCCTGTTGCCAAGATGACTTCTGTGAGAGTTCTGCTATCTTTGGCTGCATACTCAGACTGGCCACTTTATCAACTGGATGTAAAGAATGCATTTCTGAATGGAGAGTTACATGAGGAGGTCTATATGTCTCTTCCTCTAGGGATGTATGAAACAGATATGAAAAGAAAGGTCTACAGGCTGAAAAAATCTCTTTATGGACTCAAACAGTCCCCTAGAGAGGTTCCTTGGCCATTTACCTGATTGTGTATGTTGATGATATTGTTGTGACTGGTAATGATGTCTCAGGGATTAATGATCTCAAATCTTTCCTTCATACAGAGTTTGAGATCAAAGATCTGGGGGAATTGAGATACTTTCTTGGCGTAAAAGTTGCTAGATCCAAGGATGGGATCCTTATCTCTCAGAGAAAGTATGTTATTGATTTGCTCTCTGATACAGGGAAGATGGGTGCTAGACCAGTTGCTACTCCTATCGATATGAGCCATAAACTCTCTGCTTCAGATGGAATATTGTTAGAAGATAAGGGAGTCTTCTAGAGACTACTTGGAAAACTTCTTTATCTATGCATGACTCGGCTAGACATTGCATATGCTGTCAGTTGCATCAGTCAGTTCATGCATGCTCCCAGGGATACTCACATGGCAGCAGCAGAGCGGATCCTGTGTTATTTGAAGGGCTCCCCTGGAAAGGGAATTCTATTTGCTAAGCATGGCCATATGAAACTTGAAGCCTACACAGATGTTGATTGGGCCAGAAACATTGATGACAGAAGATCTACTCTGGGTACTGTAGCTTGGTGGCAGGTAATATTGTCTCTTGGAGAAGCAAGAAACAATCAGTTGTTGCTTGATCTTCAGCCGAAGCAGAATACAGAGCCATGGCTCATGGAGTTTCTGAACTATTGTGGCTTAGATCTTTGATGGAGGAACTGGGTATTGAGCATGATAAGCCAATGATGTTATACTGTGATAATCAGACCGCCATCAACATTGCTCACAAAGCAGTGCAACATGACAAAACTAAGCATATTGAAGTTGACAGACACTTCATTCGAGAAAGAGTGGCTTCTGGAGAAGTGTGTCTACCTTTGATTACCTCTGAAGGACAATTAGCTGATTTTCTCACCAAGGGCATTCCCAAAGCTAAACTTTAGCATGATACTGGCAAGCTTGGCATGATTGACATCTATGCTCAGCTTGAGGGGGAGTGTAGAAAAGATGGACCGAATGGCCCATAGGTTGTTTATCCTTTTTTATCTTTTATGTTCTTTGCTGTAATGGGCCTTAATCTGGGCTTTATTCTTTCTTATGTTATGTCTTTTTAATTCTCTGCCCGACTAGGGGCTTCTCTATAAATTACTAAAGTTTAACTTAATGAAATAGAATTAAGGGAGTAAGAGAAGAGATTATGTGCAAAAAATCTCTCTCTGAACCCAAGTTGCCGCCACCTTCTTCTTCTTCTTCTTCTTTCCTCTTGAACTCTGATTTCTGCTACTTTCTTTTGAATTTTTGCAACTTTCTAAACAGTCATTTCTTCACAAAAGGCTGTTTTTCTTCTTAAACAAAGATGATTTTTTTAATATCGATCTCAAGAAAATAACTTACTTCATGAAAAGATGAAGTCCAACTTATCTCTTATTGTTGTCGGCCTCAAGAAGAGATGAAAAACTTACTCAGAAAATTCCGATTGCCACCTTCAATCTTGATAAAAAAAAAAACTGCTACCGGCCTCAAGAAGAGATGAAAACTTACCTAGAAATTCTGATCGCCACCTTCAATCTTGATAAAAAACTAATCTTGATCCCTTTATCCTTCTCTGATTCTTCCTGATTACCAAGAACATTCTCCAATATTTGGACAGCTGCTAAAAACATCTGGTAGCCTCCAAGAATCAGCTGAAAGGAATGATCTTTCTAAACTTCCAGCCCTAGGCAATTCTCATGTGGTTGGTTGGATTTGACTCACATGAGAAACCCTAGATCGTGCTGTGATACCAAGTAGTCAACAAGACTACAACTAATTTATTCTTTCATTCTACTACCATTGAGCAATTGTTCCAAACCTCTCGATATCTCAGATAGCTGGGACCAACATTCGGTAATTGCCATTTTGGTCTTGTGATTAGCTGGTCCTAAAGAAACTTTGAAACAATTGAATTTATACTAGGTTGTTGTCTTCTAATTTATTCTTTCATTCTTTCATGCATCTTTTCTATATATATCTATCCATCTACCTATATATATATATATATATATATACACACTCACACACACATACACGACCGAGAGTTTCATCTTCTAACGAGTATGAGAGAGAGAAAGAGCTCTATTTTACCCAACCTCACTTTCCTTTCTTTGGGAAACCCCTCCTTTTGCTCTAACTCTCTCTCTCTCACATAAGCTTTTCATCTCTCTTCTTCTTTCATTTTACTATAATTGTCAAGGCAACACCTAGCGTCTAGGCACTTTTTGGGGCTTGCCTCGCCCAAACGCCATGTATTTTATATATATACTCATGAAGTTTTATAACGTTTCTTATATTTTTTATATTTTGAGTATATAATATTAAGATAAGCATGATACACGGTGTCATTCTTTTATTTCTTCCATTAAATAGTATATTTTTTATTAGTTTCTAATTTTGTCTAATAGCTATTTGGAGATCGAAGAAATGAGGATCATCGTCAGGGTTCTAGTGATACCAATTCATTTTGTTAGGGTTCTAAGTCTTTAAAGAAGCAAGGTAAATCAACAATCATAGAAGGTGTGCTATTCTTCTTCTTCTAGAACAAAAATTAGGGGCAAAACAAAGCAGGGGCTTCATCCCTTCTCTATCATTTTGAGGTTTTTATTTGTGGTATCTTTTCCTAAGACAAGAACAAGGGCTCCATCCCTTTTACTCATGTTTCTACAACAAAAATAGGGGCTTAGCCCCTTGTTCTGCCATTTTTTTAACATTAAGCGATGCCTAGGAAGGCGCCTAGGGGACTAGGTGACTAGGCACTCCCTTGTCGCCTAAATTCACCTTGGCACCTAGAAAACTATGTGTTTTACAGGTTTTGCTCTTTTCACTGTCATAACGTAAACCATTCTGGTCATGATCATGTTGACCATAGCCACAACAGCCTTGATTAATGTGAACAAGAGGTAAACTCTCACTCTCTTCTCCACCTCCCTCAGCTCTATCTGCGTTTCTCTTCACTTCTTTCTTTTTTATACTGTTTTTTAATATATTTTTCTCAAATCATTTCCCTTTATTTCATCTCTTCCACCATCTCACCTTCTTTATTGCTCCCTTTCTCCAAAGGTGTCTCTATTTCTCACCTTATTTCATTGATGCTCTTCTTAAATTTAATACTTGGGAGATGGTGGATTAGTTAGAGGGGAAGGAGTCAATGTGATGTAGATAGATGATTACTGTGAAGTATAATGCCAATGAGATTGTAGAAAGATGTAAGGGTAGATTGGTGGCAATAGGTTAGACTTATGGTGTGGATTATATGGAAACCTTTGCTCCAATGCCCAAGGTGAATTTTATTAGAATTCTTTTATCTCTTGCCTCCATTTTTGTGATCATTATTTTAGATGGATGTAAAAATTTTTTCCTTAATGATGACTTGTAGGAGGAAGTTTATGTGGAGGTACTTCCAGGATTTTATGAGATAGGAAAGAGGGTATGTAGGTTAAAGAAGGCTTTGTATGGGTTGAAAGTGTTCCAAAAGCATGGTTTGACAATTTCATGGTGTATTGTTGAGATTTGTATATAATCAGTCACAAGTTGATCGTACTCTAGTAAGAGAAATGGCTACACAGATGACATTGTAGTGACATGCAATGATGAAGTAGAGGTTGCTTCCTTGATGAAACTTCTTAGTAAGGAATTTGTGATAAAGGATTTGGGATAGTTGAGGTATTTATTTGGTATTTAGGTTGCTAGGTTGGAGCATGACATTTTTTGTCCGAAAGGATATGTGCTTGACCTCCTTAAGGAAATAACGAAGTTGGGTGTTAAGCATATTGGGTTGGATGTATTGATGATAGGTTGTCTAGATCAGATTACCATACCTCTATTGGTGACAATTTAGTATCTTGGAAGATCAAAAAAAAAAAAAAAAGAAAAACAAAATGTTGTTGTTCATTCTAGTGCTGAAGTGGAATATAGATTTATGGATGGTGTTTCTAAAGTTTTATGGTTGGGATCATTACTTGGATTATTGGGGCTTGATTTTGAGGAGCCATTGATGTCGTAATGTTATAACGTGCTGCTATTAACATTGCACATAACTCTATACAGCATGGTAAACTAAACATATTGAGGTTGAACGGCATTTTATTTGAGAAAGAATTATATCTGATGAGGTGTAATTGCATTGCGTTTCTTCCTACCTGCTGCTGGCTGATGTCATTATTATTTGTGCCATAAAATCCAACCTAAAAACAGATTTACACAAGTTGGGAATGATCAATATCTATTCCCAACTTGAGGAGTATTGAGGAGATGTTTATGTATTTATTTTTCCATTATTTATCTATTTACATGGGGTTACATCTTCTGTTTTATGTTTTTATTCATTTACGAAGTCACAGGGTAGGTTGGTCAATGTGCATTTCTTTTAGCTTATTGACATATATACAGGTGAAGGAGGTGTAAGCACAACTTTTTGCTTTCTCCATATTCTTTCCTCTTCTTTCTTCCCTTCCCCTCTATTCTGTTCTCTCTTCTTCTTTCTTTGCATCAATCCTATTGATTCAGATCAGCTTTATTATTTTTTCTCACTTGACAAGTCTTCTTTATAATACTTTGGATTTAGGCCACTATTTTCATTTGAAACCATGATAAATATTTGAAAATTTTGTTTCAAAGATACATCTTTTTTCAGATTACTTCTTTTTGACATTCTAATCAGGAAGTTGGCAAGTCCATTTTCTATTTATTGATATAGCAAAAGGGATTGATATTGACATTAATGGTGAATTTAGGTGCCTTGTCGGGTGAACAGCCCAGAGGACTGTGCTCGACTCATAGGCAAGTGGAATACAAATCCGTCTATTTCATGAATCGTTTTAGTACCTTAATTATTTTTCGTTGTCATTATTGTTGTTCTTGTTGCTTTCTTTCTCATTGCAGATGCAAACTTGAAACTCGGTCTGGGAAGTGGTATTTTGATTGCCGTGCCAATTCCAAAAGAGCATGCTGCCTCAGGAAGTCTGATTGAGATCGCAATACAGAAGGCCCTTAAAGAAGCAAGGTTCAGACTATTTCCATCTTTTTCTTCCATGTAATACTTCTAGTTTTCTTCTTTTGTACTAAACTGTATGTGGAAATGCAGAGATAACAATGTGACAGGCAATGCTGAAACACCTTTCCTGCTTGCAAGAGTGAATGAACTAACTGGAGGAGCCTCACTGGCTGCAAGTATCCTATCTCCCAGTATGAAAATATATTATGGTATTTGTGCATATTATATGATTCTGGTTGCCACGTTTTATGAGCCTATCTATTAGATTTTCATATTGGACAATGTAGACAGCACAGAAAGGACTACAACAGGAGACTGAATACATGAAAATATCTATATATTTTCTTCTTTACTACTTTGTAATCTTACTTTTACTTGGAAAGACCTTAACTTGGTCATAGACATAGCACTTGTGAAGCACAATGCGTTTGTTGGTGCAAAGATTGCAGTAGCTCTTGCCTACCTCAGGAAATAGTTGGTAGGTAAGTTTCCATTTTCCCATTTACCTTCTCTGATATGTATGTTTCCAATTCATCCAATCTGTTATTTTTTACCATCACTAAAAATTGATGTCAAATTTTCAGGTGATGCTGAGTCCTCATAAATGTAGGAATATGCTGGAGTCTTTCATGGTCAGAATTATCTGAGATAGTGTTTTATAATAGGATGAGATTCAAAAATAATATATGTGGTGGTTTCTTTACTTATTTTTTTTTTCTTCTCTTTGTTTAACTTGTTCGTTTCCTTCTTAGTAGGGGAGGGGTTGTATGAGGAAGGGGGTGTTCGTAAGGAATGATTAACGATGGCCAAGTTTATAATTTGGAGTTATGTCCAGTCATTATTGATGGTGCAAGCCATTTGCTGTGACTGGCACTTTTAGGTACATGATATATCTGCAGGAGCATAATCTCCTGAGAGGACTTGGGAGAATATTTGGATTGTTAGACAACATCTACATCCCCAAACATGGGGAGGCTAGACAATGGAAGGTTGATCTAGGGGTATTTGTTCCCTGGAATCAATGGGTTACAAATTCCAGAGTGAAATTAGAGCAAATTGGGAGTCTTCTTAGAAAAGAGTAGAATATCTTTTAACATTCACCTAGTCATGTGGGTGCTGGCCAGTAGAATCCTGATTTTGGGATACTGATTTCCTGGAGTCGATGGAAACTCATCTACTGGGTTGTTTTAGAAATACGGGATGGTTGTGTTTGGTTCCTTGGTGAATGAGTGAAAGGGGCAGTTGTTTTAAGTGACTTCAATAAAGCATCTCCTAGTGTTAAGTTCAGCTTATCACTTTGTCAAGTTATGAAGAGAGTAATGATGAGGTCGACACTACTTGCCTATGGCTATGGCCAGAAATACCCTAGAAAAGATGAACTACATGCGGTAAAAATCATTGTCTGAAATGTTTTACTGGGCCCAAACTTTCTTATTTGGACAATCAACATTGGCAGGCTATTCATCTTTTCTCAGCAGATGACTATTTACAAGAAAGTAGAATGTGGATACAAAAGCAATTTCATCTACAACAAAATAGGAAAAAAAGATAGGGTAAAGACTTCCAACTTTTTTATAAATTGACTCAATCTCATGGATGGATGGTGTGTATACCAAACTGCCTCTCTCTCTCTCTCTACATGGCCGCATCTGCACAACAGTTTTGGCATCTGCGGGTAATTTTCCATCTTTTAGGTAATCTCTATATGGCTGCCTCCAATCTACTTCTGACATATTTAAGCACTTTTGCTTATCGATCATTGGTAGGCAATCTTGGCATTCCTCCTACATTTCCTTTGCCTGTTTCCTCATTTATGGCCAATAATAACCCAGTCTCTATAGTTTTTTGTATAAGGTGATCATCTGATTTCCATAGACCTACTTATGGCCCTCTTCTAGGACTCTTTTACTTTATTCAGCCCCCAAACATCTTGCTCCCACTCCATCTGCCATCTTATGATATAAGACATTTCCCAATATTTAGAATTTTGTAAGGAAGTGATTGTCTTCTATTGATTTCAGAGGGTTTTGTAGCTTCTGTATAATATTGTATCTTCAGTCTTCCTCAGTTATGCTATCTGTGTGCTCCACAAAATGTTCTAGCACCTCTAGGGTGGATTCTTCTAGCTTTTGCACCATAATGCTTTCTTTTGTCCTGAAACTGTATACACAACCCATAGTTGCCAAGGCGACCAACGCCTAGGCGACAAGGCACCCTTTGAGGCTCGCCTCGCCCAATTGCCTAACAGTTTTCTACTCCCTACTATAAAATACTTTTTTATTCATAATTTTTTTGAGATTATAATTATAAAATAGACATTATTAAACTAAAATAATCATTTTGTGTGTTTATATACTAATTTCTTTTTATTATTTTCTTATTTATTAGGGTTTAATCAATACAAACATTGCTAAATGCTGTATTGAACCCTCAAAGACTTAAAAACCTGAACCAATAAGGAAGAACTAAAAATTTTATCTAATCAGCACATTTTCCTCTTCCATATATTCTTCTTCTACTACTACCAATACTTTTTATTTTCTTCTTTTCCTATAACAAAAATAATGGTTCAGTCCCTATATTTTTTGAAATTTATTTTCCTTCTTCATTTTTCTCATGAATATGTTGATTTTCTATACTCTAATATGAAATTTATACTTTTTTTAAGAAAACCATGAATAATTATTAAAGAAATATTGTTATGGTATCTACGGAACTATCCTAGGATCTATTTTTTAACATAAAAAAATTCATCGCCTAGGCAACGCTTAGGCTGCCCACCTAGGCAACTAGGCGACTAGGTGCCCCCCTGGGCGCCTTGAAAACTATGACACAACCTTAATGTTGCTAGTGAATTAGCATATTTATTTTTGGTTCTATTGATGTGCTGAAAACTAACAGCTAAATCGTAGTAGAGTTTATTTATGAGTGGCCAGTAAGGTAATAGTGTGATACCCTTCATTCCCATTTCTCCATTTGATTGTTGAATCACCAAGGTTGAGTCCCCATACACTGATTTTCTTTCCTCCCATTTCTCGTGCCAATAATAGCCCTTGTGGCTACTCGACTTAGAGGGGGGACAATGATGGTACATGGAGTGGATGGAGTCTCCATCTAAATTTTTATGAATTGGGAATTTAGGAAAACTCGGGATTTTTGCAAGAAAAACATTTTGGTTTTCTTGGTGACTCGTTGCCCAATGGAGATGAGATTCTTAGGATCCAGGGACCAAGGTACAGTGTGGGAAGGTGTTAGGCACCCCACACGTGCCCAGTTAAACCGACCTCTACTTCACCAAAGTAAGATAACTAACAAAATATAACTGAAGGGAAATAGAAGAATTGGAATTAATGAATCCTAGATGATTATGTAAATGAGTGTTGTGGATATTTTTCTTTTTTGGAAAGGAAAGTTATTTTTGGTTGATGCATACACTATTTTCCTATGGTGTATGATGTTTAATTGTACTTGATTGATACACTAAAGGTGAAACTATTTTGATACGATGATGCAGAACATGGGGCAGGTTAATGTGAAGATTAAGCTAGAACCATGTTAACAGCTTTTTTACCGTCAAAATGGCTTAGGTGTTCTAGGGGATACTAAACTGGCTATTAGGACTTATTCCTATCAAATGATGTTCTCTTGGGAGCTAAGATGTATATGACTTGAATGAAGGATGACCATATTAAGAGATATTAAAATATGCAACTAAGTGGTAAAGGGTGTAATGACCAAGAATTAAAGCTCTGAAGGGAATAATTGAAATGGTGGGGCTGAAAACCTTGAAATTTTAAATTAAAATGGACCCCTTTTGTATTTGAACACATGACTACAATACCTAGACACGGATCTATAAAAGATGTATGCAATAATAAGATGAAATGCTAGTGAATGATCTTTTGGGTGCCGAGTAAGAGAATGAGTAGACTGATTTCTATTCTAATCAAATAGTAATAAAATGATGCTGCATATGTTAGGTGAAATAAGATAGGAAACTGGCAAAAACACTGTTCATCTTTAGAATGCCATTGGTTTAAGCCTAATCGACTACTTCAAAAGAAATGACAACTAATTAACAAAAGCATGCTAATCAAATAAAGAATTGGTTCGTAGAACAAACAAAAAAAATAAGAAACTAGCTCATGATTTAAGCTGGAAATTAAACTAGTAAATGGAGCAAATCAACATACCAAAACGACTAGAATCATACGGAAACAACTATAACCATATATGCAGGGACTAAGTGAGGATTTATTATCAACATTACTAAAAATGTAGCCCATGGTCTGAAAAAATTGCTGAGTGTCTGAAAAAAATTCCATTAAACTGGTTGCATTTCTTTCGATGGAGCATTACACGACCCCAACGACATATTCTGCCCTAAGACACTTTGATGGAGAGCCCTGGGTCGATCTTTTAATCGCAGTATGTTGCCTAAATGGTGAGGGATGATGCTGGATGTGTTTGCTTCTCTGCTATACTATCGTTACTTCGACAACACTTCATGCTTCACTCATGGACATAAACACAACTTGGTGGTTCTTTGACTATAATACCGGAATGAGGGGAGTATAGGGATGTTGGAGAGTGAGTGGGAAAGGCCTTGGACGCGAGGGGATGAAGGCTAGATCTGCTTGAGACGTGAAAGGGGATATTCTCTAGACTAATGGGGTAAAGTTCTCTCCCTAAGCTAAATTGTATGTCTTGAGTGTGGAAAGGGGGGGGGGGGTATTTATAGATTTTTTGAGAGGGGAATGGAGGGACGAGATAAGAGACAAGGGAGATCAATGGGTGATGTTTAAAGGGCTTTTGGAGGGGCATTGCTTGAGAGAATGGACTGTCAAGACAATTTTGGGATCTCAATCAATCAAGATAATGAGTGGAATGTTTCACCAATTTACTTAAATTGGACATTACAAATTTAGGTGATTGGATTGATTGATTGGAGGTTCATATCTAGTCAAATATTGGATTCTAAGATGGTTCTAGAGGATAGGAGAAATGTTTGGTCGTGGGATGCCCTAGGTTCGAAGTTGTAGTGAAGAGGATTTCAAACGGAAGGCTTGGATTGAGTCTAGCTTCAAGTCTCAAGATGGAGGGGTTAATGGTGTCGGAATTATATACATTGGACTCAAAATTTTGAATTATATCCATCTACAAGGTTGGATTTCAGATTTCATATGGAATAGGGTTTAGGATAAAAAATGATCCTGATCAGACAATTGAAACTGGTTTCGGCTTCGAGTCTTGAGATAAAGGGATAAACAGTATTGGATTTAGGTGATTTTGGTGTCATTGGATTTAGATTTTCGGGCTCTATATGCCTATAATTTTGGATTTCTGATTTGACGTGAAATGAGGTTCAGGATAAAAATGACCACGATCGAACGATTGGAATTGGTTCCAGCTTCGGGTGTTAAGATGAAGGGATAAATGGTGTTGGATTTGGAGGATCTTAGTGTCGTCAGATTTAGATTTTTGGGCTCTATGTACCTATGGTTTTGGATTTCTGATTTGATGTAAAATGAGGTTTAAGATCAAAATGACCCCGATTGGATGATCATAATTGGTTCCAACTTTGGATGTTAAGATGAAGGGTAAATGGTGTCGGATTTGGGTGATCTTGGTGTCATTGGGTTTGGATTTTTGAGCTATACATACCCATAGTCTTGGATTTCTAATTTGATGTGAAATGAAGTTTATGATCAAAATGGCTTCGATCGGACGATCGAAATCGGTTCCAACTTTGAGTGTTAAGATGAAGGGGTAAACGATGTCGGACTCGGGTGATCTTTGTGTTGTTGAATTTGGATTTTTGGGATCTACATACCTATGATTTTGGATTTCTGATTTGGTGTGAAATGATGTTCTGGATCAAAATGACTCCGATTAAATGACCAGAATTGGTTTCGACTTCGGGTCATGGGATGAAGGGGTAAACAGTGTTAGATTTGGGTGATCTTGGTGTCATTAGATTTGGATTTTTGGGCTCTGTATACGTATGGTTTTGGATTTTTGATTTGGTGTGAAATAAAGTTTAAGGTCAAAATGACTCCAATCGGACGATTAGAATTTATTTCGGCTTCAGGTCTAAAGATAAAGGGGTAAAAGGTGTTGGATTTGGGTTATCTTGGTGTCATTGCATTTGGATTTGGATTTTTGGGCTCTACGTACCTATGATGTTGGATTTCTGAAGTTCAAACTTTTGTGAAATTCCAAAAACACCCTTGAGTCAGCTGAGAGGTTAGTCAAAACATACTTGAAGCTCAAAGTGTTGTAGAAAAACTGAAGAGCACAAAAATGGGTATCTACATCCCCGGTGTCATTCTTCATACTTCACAGCATTATGTGACTTGGGTATTGTAACTTGAAAGCTTTAGCTATCTTAGTACCTTTAGGAGATTGTAGTATTATCCCTGCTCCTCCTACTACGGTCGCAGCTCCATCAAAGAATAGTTTCCACTCTGTTTTTGCAACTATAGGTAGGGGTACATTGCTAACAGGTCTTCTAAAGCTTGGGACTTTATTGCTTTGGGTTGTACCACTTTTATTGAAAACTCACTTAACCTCTTCAACTATCTCACCATTTTCCCAAATAGAGAGGTTTTTCTACTAGGTACTTGATTGGGTCACTTTTGCTTACTACCAGAGTTTCTTGTCCTAGTGGATAGTGACGGAATTTTTGGACCGCAAAAATTAAGCTTAGACATTGTTTCTCTATGTCCATGTTGTTTAATTTTCTCCCTTCAGTACTCTACTTGCATAGTTTATTGGTTTTTCAACTTACTCTTCGTTTTCTTTGGGCCAAAAGCATCCTATTGCTTCAGGATTAGTTGCTATGTACAATAGGAAAGGTATACCTTTTGTATGTGGACTCATGGTTGGCATTGGCCAATGCTTCTTTTAAACTTCCTATTCTTCCTAGTTAGCTCCATTAGTGGTTTGGCTGCTAATGCTAATCTAGGGATAAATCTTCTGAGGGAAGATGTTTTCCCTAGAAAAGTTTTCAGTTGGCTTTCTATTGTTGGTTGTGGAATATTGAAAATGGCTCTTGGTTATGGAATAACACTACCAAGTGGTTATCCCACTTCTTTGACTTTATGACAATGTTATCTACATAACATTCGATTTACTTGCTTAACATGTCATCATATCATGAAAGATGCATGTCATCGCCCTCTAGTAAGTTACCCCTGCATTATTTAGTTCGTAAGGCAAAACTTTGTAGTAAAAATTGCCTATAAGAGTTTTGAGTGTTGTGTAAGCTGCATCTACTTGGTTCATCAATATTTGATTGTAGCCACTATATGAATCTAAGAAGTACATTTCATTCCCTGTAGTTGAGTCTAGGGGTGGATTCGAGCTGAGCCAAGCCGAATAGTATGAGGCTCGAGCTCGGCTTGCCAAAGTAATACAAGGCTTGAGCTCGGTTCGAGCTAGAACCTTGAGCTCGATTTGAGAAAAAATATTTTTATAAAAATAAAAAATATTTTTTATTTGATATTTAAAAAATTAAAAATTATAATAATTAATAATTATAATATTTTTGTTATATATATATATATTCGAGCTCTCACGAGCCAAACTCTACTAGGTTCGAGTTCGACTCGTTTATTAATCGAGCCTATAAATTGGGCTCGAGGTTGGCTCGTGGCCACCCCTAGTTGAGTCTAACAGTAGTTCTATGCAAGGTTTTAAATTTCGCAACGTATCGACCGATACGGGCCGATACGTATCATTTCGGAAGAGTTCCGATACACGAAACATGTCTAATTATGGGGTTTTCGTATTTTTCGTCTGTATCAGACCGATACGGGTCCGTATCGGTTTTGTATGGCGTCGTTTGGCCAATACAATCCGAAACGCACTGATACATACCCGAAACGGATTGATACACATTATGTATTAGTTGAATTTAATTTCCTTCTTCTTTTTAAATTTAAATTTAATTTATCTCTTCTCTCTCTCTCATTAATATCAAATTTAAATTTAAATTTTTCTCTTCTCTCTCGTTAATATCAATTTTAATTAAGTCTTAAAGTTTGGGACCTCACTAAATGCTAATATAATTTAATTAAATGCTCATTTAAGTTACCTTTGATTACAACATTTAATAATGTCATTAAATATTATTTAAGTGAAATAACTTGTTAACAATCACAAACCAAATGTAACAAGTTTCGACACCAAGTCATTTGCTTATAACAATAATTAATTAACCATTATGCCAACATTAATTACTTATTAGAAAGACATGTCTTTTTATACTTAAAGTAGTCTTTCTTGCCTTGGTGGATGTTTCCCGACAAATGCTATAAATTTGATTATTAATATTTATATAATAATAAGATGAATACAAGTTATATTGATTTATTAAAAATTAAGGTATATATTAACTTGTATACATAATAAATATTATCTAATTCTATATATAATAAATATTAACTAATAAATGATTTCAAAAAAAATATTAACTAATAAACATTAGTATATAGACAAACATTTTAGTTCTTCTATTATTTTTCAATGGTTACTAATTATATCCCGATACTTTATATAAATCATTAAAGAATGGTTTTTATGTTTAAATAAATTAGTTATACTCACATAAAACTCATTTTTATTATTATTCATATTTTTAAGGGTTTTTTTTGGATTTTCTAGTGTATACATGCGTGTCTTGATTTTTTGTCTGTATCTATACATTTCCAAAACGTATCTCGATACGTCTCTTAAAATTATTTTTCCGATACACCTTGTGTTTCCGATACTTTGAACCTTGGTTCTATGTTTGGTAATAGAAATTCATCCCTTGGCCATGCCATATTTAATTCGTGAAAATCAACACAACATCTAAGCATCAAAGATTTTCTACGATTAGTTGAAATTAGACCAAGTATTTTTGTGAGTTTTATATAGGTGTACTAACTTGAGTTGTCCATTCTTTTTCTTAACCGAAGCTATACTGGCTAGCTATCGAGGATGTAGTTTGGTTTGACGATGTTAGACAGTTTTGTATGCCCTTAGCTTCAATTAGAATGATGTACTTTATGAGTTTATTGTAAATGAATAAAAGTGCATATTTGATTCATGTTCCCTTGGTATGTTTCTGTGTAATACCCTTAAACTAGACATTTAATGAGACTTGTGTTAGTTTAGAATGTTCACAACCAGTGGGTCGGTCTGGGGAGACCTATCCTGACAAGGCTGACACTGTGGTGCCACCAAGTCGGTTGGGGTGGCCTGTCTCAGCTGCTAGGGTGAGACCCTGGGCACATACAGTGTAAGATTAATTGAATATTTGAACTGGACCAGATTTCTAGTATTGCCATGGACCTTGGAGATTGATGGGCAAAACTGAAAAGTTACACCCGACCCCTAGACTCGATTATGATACTGCACTAGGTGTCGGATTGGGTTGTCTTTGATGTACCATTCAGTGAGATCCTTAGCGGGGGTCAAAACCTGGGTATGTTGGGACAGTTTGAGAATTCATCTGAGTGAATGATCATAGTGATAAGATCAACCCCTTTGTTAGACAAAGGTAATGATCGGGGATGCACTCTCACTGATGGAAACCAAGACTGCCGGCAGCCGATTTCAACCGTTGAGATTTGTTTTGCAAAATATATTTTATATGAAATATAAAAGTATATATATTATGGTTTCTAAAATGTTTGCAAGAAAGTTTTAATTCCCGGGATCCATATAAGTAGAGAGTGCAACACTGTTCCTTGCAGCCGAGGGAGAGGTCCTCTCTTTTCGGGCAGTGTATGATCATTATGGTCTAAGAGGTTAAGTGTAAGACCATTGAGGATAATACCTGATGGGCTAATCTTGCATCTGCCCATAGTCCCTGGGCGTTACAAAGTGGCTTGGCCCAGGGACCACTTAGGGTAAGTGTTGGGCCCATAGAGCCCATTTGATGGGTTTTAGGGGGTGCACTGTCCATAACAGTGTATTCAGCCAGACCTTGTAACAAAGGCTGGGCCGAACCCATGTGGTTGATGTGTAGATCAATGCTTGGGTCCCACGCCATACAAGGAAGCCCAACTGGGCAGCAGTTAGGAAGGTTAAGTGAGCACATAAGCTTAATGGGCTTAAAGCCCATTTCGAACTAGGCTATTTAATTAGTCAATTATGGGGCGAATTCTGAGATGGATTAGTAGATAGACCCTATCCACTCAGAGAGTCCAGATCTGAATGTGATTTAGATCTAGAAACCTCCTAATGAGATTAGGAGAAAGTTGATTTAATCTTCAGATAAGATAAGGGTTTATCCTTATCACCTAAAGAGAAGGCTGATTCAAATATGATTTGGATAAGCAGTTCCTAATTGGATTAGAAGCTGATCTTTTTAGGTTAACAAAAGAAAGAAGGGGGCAACAGCTTTTAGCAGACACAGATTCAGATCCTCTTGAGTGCTGAAATCACAAGAAGAGAGAATTCTGCACCTTGCGAATACTCTCTTGCCGCCTCCTTACTGTCGCCGCCATTATCTTCAGTTCGATCTCCAGTTCTTGGGAGAAATCAAGATCTGATCTTGATACCAATCTTTTGGGAAAATATTGATTGGAGCTGTACTCACAAGCCATTTAGTTGATTTTTGCGAAGGGTCAAGTTCTTTTGGAAGAACATTGCTGATTCTGCTCCATCCTTAACTGCACCATATTCAGTGGGAGTAGATTTTGGATCATTCCTTGGGCGTGAACACCTCCATTGGGAGATATTGTTTCTCCGTATCAGGTACATCCTCCCTCCTACTCCTTTTGGTTCAGATCTGGTTTGGTTCATGGTTCAAGGTTGATCTTTGAAAAATATGTTTTTTTAAAATAGGGAATGTGATTCCCAATTGAAGGGAGAGAAAAATTTTTGAAATTCGCCCCCTTATTTCGCAAGATCTGGGCGTCCATTCGATGGATCTCTCATCTCTTCAGACGAAGCCTAATTTTAACAACTTTTCTATTTCTTCCTTTATTTTTAGCTGAATGTCTAGGTGGAACACTTGTAGTGGCTGCTTTACTGGTGTGATGTTGATTATATGTGAAGGAAATATGCTACTAAACTAAGGTTCAATCCTGTCCTTTCACTTTATGACCATGCAAATACATCTTTGAACTCTATTAGTAGACTGATTAAATCATTCTTGTCTGTTTATGTGAGATTGACCACAATGAAAAATAGTTTCTTTTCTTCAGGGGATTCTGAGATATTGGTTTCTTCTAATTATTCTTCCACTATCTCTATGTTTTATTTGTACTACATATTCTATCCTTTGGTTTGCTTCCTTCTTCGTAGTTATTGTTTTATTTGCTTTCACATTTGGCATATTTTATTCTCTTCTAGTTTCTATTTGCATACAATGTGTGGTGTTAGTATTTTGTTGGTTAATGTTGTGGTTCTTGTTACTAATTGATTTATTTTTTACTAAAGAAATACCATTGCTTGCTAAGCATATTTAAGAATCAACAAAATTATACTGTGAGAAATATCCATTAATTGCTCAATATAAATCACAAAGTTGTCAATATAAGAAGTGCAGAAAAGGAATACATCAGAGTGCTAGATAGGCATCCAAAAAAATGTCACTCCATAAGATATATCCATGGATGGGAGGATGGGTCAAAGGTAGTCAGGTTTCCACCTAGGCCTAGTTTTGGCACAGTTAGTACCAAATGCATGGTTAGAGATAACATATAACTTCTTGAGGTTTCATACCTGATTCGCAGAAGCGAATGTGGAAGACTGTGGATGTAGTTCATGCATTAGGATGATGTCACGATCGGGGTAGGCATCAGCTAGTACCATAGTGTAGTAGAAGGTGACTATTTGCATGCATATGATTTTCTATGATACAAGGCTTCTTCTGAGGAGGGAATTGGTGATACAAGACATCAGATTGGGGTCCCTACTACTCCCTACTGATTGGATGCCTATCGATCTTGATAAGTTGGGTATCCTCTTTAGGTATCATCTCGGTGTAGTACATAGCATCCTGTAGGTGCGCCTTAGTGACCATGAAAGGGGGCCTTATTCCTAGAACCACATGGTATGATGTCCCACCACCACTATTTGGAACTCTACCTTGATACTATAGCATCCAACTTGTACCTACAGCATCTGCGAGCCGAGGGTCTATGAGATGTTGTCTTTGAAATCCATGATCTCCATGCCCAAACTCTTGTCTCTCGTATCCTCAAAACCCATGGCTCATAGAGTGTGCACCAATACTACATCCACTGAACTGCCTACATTGATCAACATCCTCCTCACTTCATACCCGTTAAGGCATCCATTCACATATAATTAAGGGCCTATTGTGGTGGGGATCCACCGCCATCATATATATATCCTCGGGGCCGAATGAGATGACCTCGGTCCTTTGTCCTGTTCCATCTCTCCCCACTTCCTCCAAGGCCATAGTTCTCCACTGAAGCACCTTTGCGGGGATGGTTTCTTCTTTGAAGAACCTCTGGAGATGTTCATTGCCACGAAACCTCTCGGCTAACCCTATGGATGATGCCATGTTGAATACGATCCTGCTAACCATGTTCATGCTCCCCACAGGAGGATGGGGTGGTGGTAGGGGATACTCATTACTCCCCCAAGGAGCATTTGGGAGTGCTCTTTCAGTTGAACGAACTCCTCAAACTACTTCTAGAGCATAATGTTATGCAAGATTGTCTAATGGAACTCGCAAAAGTATTTGCTTTGCTTCTCTTCTTCAATAGGTGGATGAGCAACTAGTGGTCGTTGAATCTTGCCATATGAATGTAGTTTCTCCATGATAGCCAACACTTCTTGTTTGTTACAAGAGAATGGCCTGGTCGTGGGCCTCGTGGCATGTTATATATCCTCCATTTTATTAAGGCACTCTTCCAGACTATAAACCTTACCGGCTAGACTGGCTAGTTGATCATGAATAGGATCATTGTTGAAGAACTCTTCTTGTTGAGCTTGTACCAGTGGATCAAAAGCTGGATCCTCTGGCACTGGTTACTGTGTAGTAGGTTCATTACAAACAAAATTAGTGGTGTTCTTTCTCAGCAGCATCCTGCTATGCATTTGTGAAAAGGGGAATGTCTCTTTTTTGAGGTCAGAACTTAAAGAATATTTTGATATTTGATATGTCTCTCTAAAGATGGATGTCTCTTTTTTGTTGTCAAGGATGCCCTTTTTATAGAAAATAAGGGGAATCGGTTTTGCATGCACATTTTTTGAGAAATCTAGAAATTTCACTTGTCAGTTATGAATGTGGATCTTGAGGTTGTTAGGATGGTGACACGTGTCGAGTTGTGATTCATGGAGCAGATTAGATCTATTGCATGCTCATAGACTCTTATCATGTGTCACGCTTGAGGGGGCACATAGTTGTTGTTGCTTGCTCCCCAAGTTTTGATTATAGTCCGTGGATACTCTTTTAGAAAGTCGGTGTTTTGTCTGTTTCTTCGGTTACTATGTAAGCATGTACGTGTTTTGCACATGGTAATTCTAGATGATGATAACAATATTAATAATGTATCCAAAAATTTCTATAAATATGTATATTTATTTTTTGTTTTTATATGCTTTTTTGTTTTTATTATTAATCGAATGCCTATTGCAAAATCCAAATCTGATTACATAAACACCTCATCTAAATATATGATAATCGGATTGAATTGGGGAGTTTCAAGTATCATTAACAGGTCTACTAGCTTGGTTAAATTCTTCGTTTTATAATATTTTATTTTTTAGTGTTTTTTTTTCTATTCAGTTATCAAAAAATGTAAAATTTAAATAGAGAGAATTGAATGAGGTGAAAAAGTTTCACAATCTTATTTGTCTTTCTAATAGTAGTATAAATATAAAATTATATGTGTTTAGTTTTTTTCTATATTGTTTTATATTTCTGTGTAAAAATAATTTCGATATGTTACACTTACTTTTTGTTTAATATGATAATTAATTAATATTATACATATGCCTGAATGATTTTTTGCAACATTTATGTATTTTTTTCATTTTTATATTTCGTTAATTTTTATTATTTATTTATGACATTAAATGTTAATACACTTGACCCAAAAGTTGAACTATTGATCATCTTTTACAAATAGTAAAATAATTTCATTTTTTGTCAGCTTTAAAGTATGTATTTCATTTTCATTATCAATAAGAATAATTTTTTATTAGACTTATTTTTTCATTTGATTAATAAAAGTACATTAATGTGTAGTTTTTTTTACATTTTTGTGATTTTCTATATTTATTTCTATTTTAAAAATTTTATTACCTAATTACGACCTTATAGGTTTATCAATTTGAATTGAATGGTTGAATTAGGTAGCCATCACTTGGATAAAGAATGTTTTTGTTTTTAGCCAATTTTAAAATATATAGATTTATATTGTTAAAAATATTGACATAGATTTAATTTGTACCATTTATTGGTGAAAAATAACTTAAATGTAGGATTTAATAAGAGAAAATGGGAGTTAATACCTTTAAGTACAAGACTTAATAAAAGGGTATTAAATAAGGTGGAAAATAATAATTGAAATTGCATCTTCAACCCTTACAATTAGAGATGTAATAAATAGACAAATATGGGATTTTAGTAGCCATTAAAAGTTGGTATTAAAGATGTAATGAAATGACTTTCATACCCTTTATCAAACAAAGAAATAGAAATTTTAGTCCAAAAAAACTTCCACTCTACATCCCGCACTTTTATATATAGTATAGATGTAAAGCTTTACTCTTTTGTTCATTTATCAGAAAATTGTAAGATTTAAATAGAGGGAATTGAGTGAGCAGAAAAGTAGTAGTTCAATTTACAATTTAAACCTTACAATTAAATAGGGACTAAATTAAAAAATTAGTATTTTAGTCAATGTTTTAAAAATCGGACCAGATCGGACAGTTGAACTGTTTTGACCTGAGATTTGGTCAGGTCACTGGTTCTGTTTGGGCCTTGAACCGCTATTTTACAAAAACAAAAAAAGAAAAAACCGTTGAAATGGTCAAAGAACTACTGATCCAGATAATTTAACCATTAAAATATTTGATCCGATTAACGGTTCTTAGATTGCTTCCAAATTAATTCCAATTTTTTATTTATTTTAAAAATAGAAAGTAGAAAAAATGATAAAAAAACTTTCATATCTCAAATTTTGTCCGATTATTCCCAATGACCAAAGTTAGGATTTTTAGTTATTCCATTTTGATTTTGAGATTTATCATTTGTATGATTCTTTTTAAGTTGTAACAGCAAAAAAATTGAAACTCCAATGAAAAAAATGAAAAATTGATGCAAGAGGTGAGAGATCAAACACCAACCTTATATTAAAATCTGAGATATACCAATGAATCAAATGATCTGGAGCTAAGAGAGATTTAGTGAGATGAGAGAGATGTAAGAAGAGGGCAAGCGGTGTTGTAGCGACAGTTGAACCGTTGACTCGGAAACCAGAAGCTAAAGTGGTTCCATTTTTGGGTCGGTTTTTAAAGCATTGATTTTAATTAAAAGAAAGTTCCACAATATTATTTATATTTTTAATAGTAGTGTAAATATAGAATTGTAGATGTGTTCAATTTTTTTATATTTGTTTTATATTTTTGTGTAAAAATAATTTCGATATGTCACGCTTACTTTTGTTTAATATGATAATTAATTAATATAATACATGTGTCTTAATGTTTTTTTTTGCAACATTTATGTTTTTTTTCATTTTTATATTTTATTATTTATTATTATTTATTTATGACTTTAAATGTTAATACATTTGACCTAAAAGTTGAACTATTGATCTTTGCCACATATTAAAATAATTTCATATTTGGTTAGTTCTAAAGTATGCATTTATTTTCATTATCAATAAAATTAATTCTTTTTATTATAGTTATTTTTTAAATTTGATTAATAAAAGTATCATAAAGTCTAAATTTTTCTATATATATTTCTATTTTAAAATTTTTATTACCTATCTATGACTTCATAGGTTTATCAATTTGATTCAAATGGTTGAATTGCTTAGCCATTACTTGGATAAAGAATGTTTTTGTTTTTTAACCAATTTTAAAATATATGAGTTTATATTGTTACAAATATTGACATATATCTAATTAGTACAATTTATTGGTGAAAAATAACTTAAATATAGGATTTAATAAGAGAAAATGGAAGTTAATACATTTAAGTATAAGACTTAATAAGAGGGGATTAAATAAGGTGGAAAGTAATAATTGAAGTTACATTTTCAATCATTAATATTAGAAATGGATTAAATACACAAATATGGCCATTATAGTAGCCATTAAAACTGACATTAAAGCTATAATAAAATGACTTTTATACCCTTTCTCAAACAAAGAATTAAAAGGTAATTTTAGTCCAAAAAAAGTTTCACACTACATTCACACTTTTACATGTAATATAGATAATCTACGGATTTAATTCAACAAACATTGGTTATCATTCCACGGTGATACTTAGGTAGTTTTGCTTATAAAATGTACACCAATTTTCATTTAATGACTTTTGCTATAAACAATTATACATGTAACTATTTTTGTTTGTTTTATTGCTATAATTTATGTGCTATGATAGGTTAATCATTGATTTTTATGCTTTTGTAAAACAGACTAAGTTTTCAATACCCGAGAAGGATAATAGGTGCTTTGTGCTCACATCATTTTGCTGGCACCAGATTAAGATAAATTGAAGCTTGTAAATTGTATTTTACATTCTTGTGATTATTGGCAACCATGTTTTTTCAATGATTAGGGGATATTCTTAAAAGTGGGTTATCTTTAGGGAAATAAATAATAATTATATCAAGCCAAACTAAGTGACTATAATATTGACTCTTGAATGAAGTTAGTACCTCATGGTAGTTTATTAAGTGTTGAGTAGGGGGTCACATTTTTTAGGGCTCAGTTTGGGTTAAGCATAGGGTGCAAAGAATATTAGAATGGCCTAGACCCAGATAGGGCTCAGGCCTAACATATAGCCCCATACAAGCTCTAATTTAGAACAATTTGGGCAAGGAAATATAGTTGTCATCATACCACAACTTGAATCCATATATAAAATAACATAATGTACAAGTTATGCTGGAATAAGTAAAACCACTTGTTGCACCCTTCTCTTAATAACCCTTCGACTTTCTCTATTTAGTGTAGCTTTTAAGTGTAAAGAAGGATAATGATGTCCTTTGTTGCCTCCTCATCACTTAGAGCAATAAGACAACAACATAATACAATGATGAGCCAATGGAATTTGTGCCACCTATGTTGTAGGTTGCTAAAGAATCTGGCAATTAAACGAATGCTTCATACTAGAAACTACCCTTCCAAGAATTTAGCAATTAAGTGAATGCTTCATACTAGAAACTACTCGGAAACAGGTAAGGAGGAACTCCAGCAACAACTATGAAACCTTTGCACATACTAGAAACTACCCTTCCAATGAACAAAGCCATTTTTTTGATATAAAAGTAGATTAGTGGATTTCGACAAATTTAGTTTATATTATATTCTCAAGTATTTAGTAAACAATATTTTTATTTTTGTAAATAATAAATATATTTTTATTAATGCAAATTAAAATATTAATTAATAGTTTATAAAATTTTATGATGCATATAATGTTCAAATTTATAAATTTTAACTATTAAATAAGTATTCTATTATTAATATTTTTATTTGTATAAATTTATAGAGAATTAAAAAACACTTTTTGATATAAATGTTGATTTGAGAAATTATTTATTTCATTAGTTTAAAAAATACTTTTTTGAATATTATTTTTTCTAGTCTTTAGTTGGAGTTATTGAACATAAATATATTTTATTTGTCAAGATTATATGTGGACACTAGAATTAATAAAAGTTGTTTTATTTCTGTGATTATCATAAGTTAAAGGTTGGCTTGGTTGTTTAAGGTTGTGTTAAAGTTTTGGTGTTGGGTGATTTGGGTTCAAATCACACTAGCTCTATTTCTTATTTATCATATTTATTTTTATTTAATATGAAAATATATAATATTAGAGATGTGCACATAATTTATAGACAATTTTTTTTGTGTTTTCTATATTTTTTTATTTCTATTTACGTTTTGAGTTTTTATTATATAATTATGACACTATGTTTTGGTCTATTTGACTAGAAAAAAAATCAATCTCACTTTTAGGCAACTTTAAATTTTTTATTCCATTTAGATAATTAATTCTAAAAGTAATTCTTGTTTGTCACACTTATCTATGTTTGATTTTACAAGTTTATACTATCTTAAATATTTCAAAAATTTCTATACATTTTATGTATTTTTTAATTTTATATGTTTTTACATATTTTTAAATTTTAATTATTTAATTATGACATCATTGGTTAACTCACTTACCCAAACAATTAAACCATTATGGTGCAAGTCAAGTAGGTTCGGCTGAATTTTAAGTTTAACTTAGGTCCAACCCTAAGTTGGTTAACCCATTTGACGTTGATGGTTGAACTATTTACTTACCACTCAGACAAAGGGGGTTTATTTAATTATTTTTCATGTTGGTTTTGAACATAAATTTTACATTATTAAAAATATTAGATATAAATTTACTTTGTAGAATTTATTTTTGAAAAGAAATTTAATGAAGTAGAAAGTAATTATAATTTAAACTACATTTTTCTGGCATAATTAAAGAGGGATTAAATTCATAAATAGGGGTGTTTTAGTTAAGAAAAGTCCACAAAGCTCATTTATTTATTATGCCTTAAATATAAGATTTAATAAAAGGAAAGAGACTTAATATAGGACTTAATGATGAGGAACATACCAAATTTAATAAAATAGTTCAAATAATGTTTTTTGCCCTCATAAATATAGGGAGATCAAGTTTAGAGAACAAGAGTATTTTAATTAAAAAAAATCCAAAATCTATACCTCATTCACACTTTTAATAGTACTAGTAAGCATGAACGTGCTTTGCATGTGGCAATTCTAGATGATGATAATGATAGTAATAATAAATCTAAAATTTTCTATAAACTTTTATGTTTTTTTTTTGTTTTTATATTTTATATTTTTTATTATTAATCGGATGTAGATTGCAAAATGCAAATCTGATTGCATAAACACTTTATCCAAATATGTGATAATTGGATTGAGTTGTGAAATTTAGGTATCATTGACAAACTTACCAATTTGGTAGGGATGCAAACGTATTAGATTAGATTCAAATCAAGGTATATCCGAATTTGATCCAATACTATTAACATCATATCCAATTGCATCTCATAAACATGGATTTGAATACGAATCCAATGAGGAAGTCGGATATTTGGATCTGATACCTTACAATTTAATTTAAAAAATAATAAAACATGAAAATAAACTTAAATATAACAATTTAAATAAAGAAAAACAACAAATACATGTATCTTTTCAACTATTTTCATCATATATATAGGGAGTGATCCGAATAATTTGATCCAGTTTTTTATCGGATCATATTTTCCAACCCGATCTTATCCGAATAATCAGATTCATTTGCACCCCTACATGGCTAGATTCTTCATTTTGTAATGTTTATTTTTTTGTGTATCCTTTTTTATTTATTTATAAAAATTATGTAAGATTTAAATAGAGTGAATTAAATGTGGTGAAAAGCAGTAGTTCAATTTACAATTTAAACTTCACAATTAAATAGGGACTAAATTCAAAAATGAGTATTTTAGTCAAAAGAAAATTCTACAATCTTATTCATATTTTTAATAGTAGTGTAAATATAGATTTATAGATATGTTCAATTTTACTATAGTTTTTTGTATTTTTGTTTGTGAAACTAATTTTGATATTTTATACTTACTTTTTATTTAATATGATAAATATATGATATTGTACATGTGTCCTACTGCTTTTTTTTTTGCAAAATGTATGTATTTTTTTATTTTTATATTTTATTAATTTTTATTATTTATTTATGATGTTAAAGTTTAATACACTTAAACCAAAAGCTAAACTATTTATTATTAATTTTTATATTTCATTTTTGGCCAATTCTAAATTATGTATTTCATTTTCATTATCAATAAAAATAATTGTTGTTTATTATACTTATTTTTTAATTTGATTACATAAATGTGTCTAATTTTTCTACATTTTTTTGTAATTTTTATATTTATTTCTATTTTAAAAATTTTATTACCTAACTATGACTTCGTAGATTGATCAATTTGATTCTGATGGTTGAATTGCTTAATCACCACTTGGATAAAGAATGGTTTTGTTTTTGAGTCAAATTTAAAATATATGGATTTATACTTTTAAAAATATTGACATAGATCTAATTAGTAGCATTTATTAGTGAAAAATAACTTAAAAATATAGGATTTAATAAGAGAAAATGAGATTTAATATTTTAAGCATAAGACTTAATTAGAGGAGATTAAATGATGTAGAAAATAATAAGTTAAGTTACATTTTGAACCCTTACAATTAGAGATGAATTAAATATACAAATATGGGCATTTTAGTGTACCTATTAAAGCTGGCATTAAAGTTATAATAAAATAACTTTTATACCCTTTCTCAAACAAAGAAATAGAGGATAATTTTAGTTCAAAAAAACTTCTACACTACATTCATACTTTTATATCTATCTCTATATATATTATATTATTTATTTATTTTCATATTATATGAAAATGATTGAACTGTTCCGCGAGAAAATGGCCAGCTCACTGGTTTCGTTTCAACCTTGAACCATTTTTTTAAAGAAAACCATTAAAATGATTAAAAAACCGCTGACCTGGGTGCTCAAACCATTGAACTATTTAACCCGGGAAACAGTTCATGGTTGAATTCCTATGCAGTTGAAAATGATATTTTAAGAACTAAAAAAGTAACAAGAAAATGAAAAAAAAAAAGAAAGAAGAGTTAATTGGTTGGTGCAGAAAGACAAAGAGGCAACCCCCACACTTCTCCTTCTTTCTTTAACAGCTGTCTTTTTCACTTTTCGGTTTTCCTCTTTTAACATGTGACCCATATATATTTTCATCTAAAGCCTAAAATTCAAATCTAATGGATGAACCCAACCATTTTGATCTATCCCATCGGGAAGGTTGAACCACTGACCTGGGAATTCCAGAGGAAAAACCAGGTCGGAACAATCTGATGATGTGACTGTGATATCGTATGCGCATCATTCTGCCATCGATGACCATGCAATGGTGAGCCTGTATTGAGCTCCAAATTATCTGTTCCAACTTCAATTTAATTGCACAAGCGGGCGTGTTCCTTACCATAAAACCAAATAATTTCTTAATTTTCATCAGTAAATCTATTGCAATGGGCAAGGTCACAAATCCAAGCAGTTGTACACTGTACTTAGGTAATAATTGAATCAAGGATTATCAGGAAATTGATCAAATATAACTTGATATAAACGCTGTTAAAATGTAGTCATAATCAATCTATAAAATGTTATAGATTTTATAAAATTTTAATATTATATTTGCTACATTAAAAAAGATAATGGTTTTTTAATAAAAAATTTATAATTATAAGTACTCTAATCTTGAAACTCATATAAAAACTTAAAAGAGATCATTATGTGCTTGCTTTTTAAATATTGTTTCAGTAAAGCATCTCATATAAAAGAACACGATCATACAATGATAGTTTTGAGTTCTACTACATAGTTGTTCTTTATTTTACATCGAGAACTCCTAGTTGATCCGGACGGTAGGACCATTCGTCGGGAACCATCCTAGTAACCGGTTCTGTTTTAGCCCAAACCTAGTCTTTGGCAAAAAATCATTGAATCAGTCAACGACACGTTGACCTGGGTGGTTGACCCATTCAACTGTTTTGGCTATTTTTTATTTTTAATTATTATTATTATTTTTTTATTTTTTCATTTTTGTTGTCAAAACGGGCCATCCGTTCGAACCGTACGGTCGAACCGTTGACCTAGAAATCGGTGGCTAGAACGGTTCCGTTTCCAGGTCATTTTTTCTAGATGTCAATAATTAGACGAAATAACCTTTTAGTCATAATCATGGGAAGGGTGAACATTACAAGGGATTCCAAAACCTTGAAAGATAAATCCAAAGTGACCTTAAACACAAAAAGATAGTGGTGGTAAATCCACCAAACTGGAAAAACCAAGGAAAAAAAATCAGAAAATCGAGTCTAAAGTTCCACTTTGAGACGGATCTAAACATACATGTAATCAAAGAAAGAGACAAAGCAAATCGTCTTGTAAGAAAAAAAAGAACATTGCACAAGAAAACCCAAAGAAAAAACAAAAAGGAAGAAATAAAATGGTGGAAAACCCTAGACCGTTTTGGAGGATCCTGAAGAAGAAGACCAAACACAAAAAAAAAAAGAAAAAAACAAAAGAAGAAAATGAAAAACAAAAGAACATACCGCACACGCTCGAATAAGGCCCACAGTAGAAGAAATCTTTGAATAGTGAAAATCCAAAAGCATAAAAACCATGGTTTTTGAACCACCATTGACCCGGACGGACGTACATTCAGCCCGGAAACCGTCCAGGCAACCAGTTCCGTTTTACCCGAATCCCGGTCCCTAGGCAAAAACCATTGAATTGGTCAATAACCCATTGACCCGGGTGATCGAACTATCGACCCGTTGACCCAGACGATCGAACTATCGACCCGTTGACTCGGGTGATCGAATTGTTGATCCGTTGACCCGTTCGATGGTTTTTGGCCGTTTTTTATTTTTTAATTGGGAACTATCCAAGCAACTAGTTCTATTTTATCCCAATCCCGATCCCTGGCCAAAAACCACTGTATTGGTTAACGACCCATTGACTCAGGCAGTTGAACCGTCGACTCGTTGACTTGTTCAATGGTTTTTTGTCATTTTTTTATTTTTTAATTTTTGTTGTCAGAACGGGCTGTCCGTTCAAACCAAATGATTGAACCATCGACCCGAAAACTAGTGGCCAAAACGGTTCCATTTTCGGGTCATATGAGTCACATGCTTGAATGGCATAACATGTATGATATTGCTTAATGGACCTCACACACTCAATTTTTTGTCTATAACTTTTGTTGTTAGAACGTACCGTTTGTTTGAACCAGACAGTTGAACTGCCATTTTTTTTTTTTTAATTGGGAACCATCTATACAATCGGTTCTGTTTTATCTCAATTCTTGTCCCTGGACAAAAACCGTTAAATCATTTAACAACTCATTGACATTTTTCGAATTTTCCACCAAAACAGAAAGGCCAAAATTTTTGAATGTAGCATTGGAAGATGGGAGAGATGAGTACTGTATGAAAGCGAAAAATAGATGGATTAGGTTTTTCACTCATTTATAAAAAAAGAAAAAAGTTAAAAAGTATTTTCACATGGTGGTTTAAACATGTAGAATAAACAAATGTAAAATATAAGACTCCCATTTGGCGAAAGGGGAGACCACCCCTTTCGTTTATATATATATATATATATATATATATATATATATATATATAAACTCGTAGAAACCCTACAAGAAAACCCTCAAAAGAAAACCAACTCCTCCCCTACCACAGTAAAAGACCCACAAAAGGAAAACAAGAAAAAAAATTTTCTATTATGTCATCCAACCTACACCCACCCAGTGGTAACCCCACAACAGGTGGTGTTAGGATTTGATCCCAGATCTCGGCTATTAATCTAACATTCTACCAATTAAGCCACCATCAGTATCCAAACTTGTAGATTGTACTACACCCATCCCCCACCCGGGCCCCTTCAGGTGTGCTTGTGTATGTGTACATACACTTGAGGCCTACGGATAAAATGCAACTGCTTCTACGATTCAAATTCAAAGGACCCCTTATCACTGCTTGTTAATGAATCTGTCCTGTACCAATTAAATAGTTTTACTTTGTTTTTTTATCTATTGAAAACCTACTAATGAAGTAGTAGTAGAGAAGAGAAGATCGATGAGGTTCTCTCTCTCTCTCTTTATCTCTACAGAATATTCCTCCGTAAGATGACTTTTGAGTGGCTCTGCTTGCTTTTATGGAAAACACAACTTGGACAATGTTGAATGTGTGAGTTTGGAATCATTGAGGGTTTGGTGCACATGTGATCCTTCTAGTAGCTGTTGTCTTCTTATTATTGGGACCACGCCCGTGTGGCTCCTTTTTGTACACAGATTGTTGTGTCTCCTTTTAAGGCTGCTATCCACACTTCCAAACACAAATAGCATACTCTTTGATTAAGTTCTTATATGTGATCCCATGTGTTATGTTAACATGTTTCTTTCATATTCACTCTTTAATTCTCAACTCTCCTCTAAGCAATTAGTTTCATCAAAAACCAACCATAAGGATAATCTCGAATTGCAATGGGTCAGGTTAGTAATGATCATTTTAGCCTGGCCCAAAAAATCTGGACTTGGGCTTAGGTTTTGTGTTCAAACCTGACTTAGGCCTCAACCTACATTAGGCTTGCGAATTTCAGGGAATGACCTGGGCCTAACATTTAAAGTCTATCCCAGATTAAATATATGTATTTTATATATAATATATGTATATATTATTTTATGTTATATTATATAGGCCTGGAATCAGGCTCGACCCGTCCTAAGCCTATAGCCCTTGTCATGGATGCAGAGCCCAGCCTGGGCCTGGCCCAGCCATGAATGCAGAACACTTTTCCATGTTGTAATAAACTATGCATAATAAGCAATATATCTTCTTGTTAATTCAGAACCCACATAGAGCGATTGGTCGTCCCTGAACACATAAAGCATATACTTGTGAAATTCGGTTGTTAAAAAGCTATCAAAATAATCTTTCACGATAAATTATTACATAATGTTGACAAACTAAGCTATCAATAGATCTATTGCCCTTTGGATCATGAGGGGAAGGGAAGTGCTAGACGACGAAAGATATTTAGTCTGGAGAGATTCCTCACGATATGGTGTTGTACCCATGGATGGCTGTCTCCCCTTGCACAACCATGAAAATTTTAACCAGAAGGTAAATTCATAAAGGAGAAACTAATGGCCGACCATAAAAACGATATAGTATAGCTATATTATTGTCTCTCATGGAATACATAGTGAAATTAAGTCTGTGTTACGTTCTTTTCAATAAAAAAAAAAGTTGTCTGTATACGGAAAAGGTAGAGAAATATATACAAGATTTATATAAGTTTTTTTCCTTTTTTCTTTCTTTTCTCTATCTCTACCTTTAAACTAAATACAGTCTAATTAAAGAAATGAAGTCAATCAAATTAATTCAAAAAATAGGATTCGATTATGACTTAATTAGTCATTAAATATTCTAAAAAAAATTAGTCATCAAATAAACCTATGAGGGGACACTTAAATACATAACCCCTCTTCAAATTAAAAGCTGTAGACAATTGGCTCATAACATAATGTCTATTTGGAAATTGGATTTGATCCTCACAAGGCTGTTCTCACACTGTTGGTATAGTCCCTTTGCAGCTTTGCAATGGAAATATATTTCCATGAAAAAAAGTATACAAGTATGGAAATATTTCTACAATAAGGCTATAAGTGATTGTACAAACGGTGTAAACACAGTCTTGCAAGGACTGAATCCTATCTCATCTACTTGCTGGCTAAAGAAAAAAACTCTAAATATTTAAGTATACATAAGACAAATCCAAAGGGGTGCCCACCATGTGACGGGATCTGCTCCTCACAAATGGATGCCTCACAGGCACATCCACTGTGCATTGGGAATATTTCCCGTGAATAATAACTAATAAGTAAGGGAGATGTTCCCAATACATGATAGGATGTGCGTGTGAGGCGCCAGATGTGAGGAGCAGATCTGGTCTCGCCCACCATACCCTTGTCTTCCCTCAGACTTAAACAGGAATGGCATCACTCAGCCAAAGCATAGAGCTGGTCTTAGTATTGCAAGCATGGTTGTTCAGTGAATCAGCCATTTTGTTACTTTCCGTGTACACATGAGAGATCTTGGTGTTAGTGATGTACGTAACTGATGCCAACCGACGTGCATGGTTATCTCCTCTTGCAAATAAGCTGAACCTTGTGGGGTAAGATAATCTTGCCCTTATCTGTTGTTGTTATGTCCCCTTAGTAGAGGTGTAAATTGGGCTGGGCCACACAATTTTGGACTGGCCTGGCCCGGCACGGCACGACGGCTAATGGGCCGTGCCAGGCCCAGTATGGAGGTCAGTATCGCTTGCGGCCCATGTGCTGGCACAGCCTAGCTCGCGAGGCCGCGGCACGGCACATAACACGGCCTGCCAGGCCCGTAACGGGCCACACTCGGCCCGCTTAGGAATATAGCCGTTGGGCCCCTTTGGGAGGGTTGCCCAACGGCTAGTTTCAGCTTTTGAGGGGGTTTACAGAAATACCCCCCCAACAACTATATAACAACTAGTTTATGGGGACATTTTGGATAAATTTATAAGTAACTTTATAATGACCAAAATATCCCTCCCAACAACTAAATAACTGATAGTTTTTTGGGTATTTTGGGCAATTGAATTATGTTCAATTCCTATAAATAGCCCTATCCTCCACCATTCTCATCACACCAATTCAACAATTCTCTTAATTCCCTCTCTCTCTCTCATACTCATACATTCTCAATTATCTACAATATGAGAATTTCTAATTAGTTGATTGTTTGATTTTGCATTCTCCAATTCTCAAGTCTCAACTTTATCAAAGTTTCGCCTTTCAACAAGAAGAAGACTTGCTCAACCAACTCAAGTATCTCAATTCGGGTTGGGATTTTGAACTGGCAATCCGGGTAAATCGAATTAGATTAATTTTTATCATTTTAGAATTAAAAAAAAAATGACTGGCCCTTCTCAAAACCGATTCCCTAACATGTTCACCATGGATGACATTCAATTACATCACGATAATATTAGTGTTAGCATTGATGCGTTTGATGTCGATGGAAGTGGAACTCTCACCCCTAGTAGTAGTAGTATTATGGGAAAAATGAGGGCTTTTAAACTAAATAGCCCAGTTTGGAAAATTTTCAAAGTAGAGGATATTGGGGGGAAGGGGAAAATGGCCGTTTGTCAAAAATGTGGGAAAGACTTTAGTTATTGTAGCAAGGTGGTACGGGTCATTTGAGCAGATATCTACTCACACATGAGCAAGAGGAAGATGAAGGGAGAGAAACAACTCAAACACATATTGGGAGGGGGACTAGTTTTGATACTTTTAGATATTCACAAGAAAAAATGAGACAAGAACTTGCTAAGTATATTATACATGCAGAACAACCACTTATGTTAGCTGAATATCCAAAGCTAGAAAAATGGTTGCGTAATTCTGTAAACCCACAATATAAAAAAGTTTCTAGGAATACTATAAGAACTGATGCTTTAAAAATCTTTTATTCATATAAACAAAATTTAATTTCTTTGTTAGCAAATCTTAATTCTAAAGTTGCAATTACTTTGGATGTTTGGACATCCAAATTTAATATTAGTTATATTTGTGTTACCAACCATTTCATTGATGAAAATTGGCTTTTAAATAAAAGAATTTTAAGTTTTACTAGGATTGAATGGCCACATAGTGGCCCAGCTATTGTTGCAAGTATTTTAATTAGTTTTGATAATGCTAGCAACAATGATTCTGCAATAAATATTTTAAAATCTCAATTAAAACTATGCTTAAATGGTAAATTATTTCATATTAGATGTGCATATCACATCTTAAATTTATGTATTCAAGATGCCTTGAATATTATTTCAAATCACATTTCAAAAATTAGAAATTGTATTATATATATAAAAAGTTTAGGGGCAAGAAAACAAGAATTTAAATATTTATGCCAAAATTATGGTTTAAAATATAAACATTTTATATTAGAAGTAAAGCATAGGTGGAATTCTACCTATGCTATGTTAGAAAGTTGTATATCTCATAAAAAATTCTTTCTAATTTTTATAATTTAAAAATGCTTAATGATATGATATTTGAGGATGATTGGGAATGGCAGTCTCTATAAGAGATTTTTTAAAACATTTTTATGATGCAACAAATGAATTATCTGGAATTTATTATCCAAGTAGTTGTAATTTACCGTATCAATTAATGGTAATTAGTGATTGTTTTGCCAAATATAGAAATAATCCACAATTTCAATGTATTGTTGAAATTATGGAAAATAAATTTTAAAAATATTGGGAGAACATTTCTCCCCTTTATTGTTTAGCTACAATATTAGACCCTAGGATTAGGAAAGATGGTTTAGATATTTTACTTAAAACATATTATGAAAATATGAATATTGATATAGGAAATAAAAAAGAAGAAATTAATAACTTATTATTTGAAATGTACAGTTTGTATGAATCTGAAGTTGTAGAAAATACTCCTACAACTTGTTCACCTTCTTCTTCTTCTCCTTTTGACTTTGAAGCCAGTAGTAGAAGAGAAAAGCCTTTTTATTTAATAAGTAGATGACAGAAATCTGCTAGTTCTACAACAAGTTCATTTACTGAACTTAATTTTTATTTGCAAGCAATTTTTTTCTAATTTAGGTGAAGTATCAAATAATTTTGATATTTTAGCCTGGTGGAGTGAACACTCGAAAAATTATCCGGTTTTCGCCACCATGACACATGATCTACTAACCCCTCCGGTGTCTATAATTCCATTGGAGTTTTGTTTTAGTGCAGGTACAAGGGTGCTGGATGACAAAAGAAGCTGCATGAACGATGAGAGCATAGAGATGTGCATCTACTTCAAGGATTGGCTAGATGCAGAAGATAGATTACAAGACAAGGGAGGGTATGATACAACACCACACATTTCACCCGAAGCAGATGATGAAAGTCATGAATGATGGATAATTCATGAATTTGACTACTTGTAGAATTTTTCATTTTTTCAAATTATTGTAAAATTTTTAAATGTTATTTAATTTATTTGATATATTTTTTTAATTTTTTAACAATGTAATTTTGTATTTTCAATTTGTAACCATATTGTATTTTTTATATTTTATTAATTTATTTTATTTTTATATTTCATTCATCCAAGTATGCAATGATCCAATCATTGTATTTGTAATTCACTAATTTGTACCATTCAAATTTAAATGAAATAAAATTCCTATTTTTCTTCCAATTTGTTATTTCATCATTCTTATTTCAATTTGGTTAAGTATTTTTTTTTCATTTATGTATTAAATAACTTAGATTTCTCATTTCTTAATTTTTTAAATAGTTCCTAATTTTCAAAGTTCATAGGAAAGTTAAATATTTTTATTTTACAATTTTACTTAGAAAAGAAATCAAAAATTTGAAAAAAAAAGTAAAAAATAAAAAAAATAGTGCAGCCCAGTTTGGCCTAGGCCCAAGGCCCAGCCCGGCCCAGGCCTGCGTGCTGGCACGGCATGGCACGGGCTCGCTTGGGCCTAGGTTGTGGGCCGTGCTGGGCCGACACCCAAAATTTCCACTGGGGAGGATGGCACAGCCCGTGGCGGCCCATGGGCCATAGTTTAACATGTTTGTAACATGTATATATTTACAACATAGTTGGATCTAATAAAGTATTGCAGTTTAACCTAGTTCTTTGTTTATCTTGGTATCAGAGCCATTAAAAACCAAAAATGGCGTTCACTTTTTCCTCCTCTTCCTCCTCTGTTTCTTCTGCTCAATCTCCCTTTGGTAATCTCTCCAACCTGATATTAGTGAAATTAGACAAGCACAACTTTCTTCTCTGGAGGGCCCAATACCAACAATTGCTAGAAGGCCTTCACCTCTTTGGTTACCTTGATGGATCGGTCCCTTGTCCACCAATGAATGTCACCACTAAGAAAGATGGTGTTGTTACCTCTTCAATCAATCTTGACTATCTCAACTGGCGCACTCAAGACAAACCGCTACTGAGTTGGCTTCTCACAGCTCTAAAGGAAGAAGCTCTCGCCACTGTGGTTGGTTGCAGTACTTCTCATGAAGCTTGGAGTACCCTGTGTCGTGTCTATGCTTCTCCATCACGTGCTCGTCTAATGCAGATTAAACATGATCTACATCACCTAAACAAAGGATCCAAATCAATGACTGATAACTTCCACAAGGTGAAATCTCTTAGTGATTCCTTAGCCACTGTTGGGCATCCCTTACATATTGATGATATCATTCTTTACACTATTGGTGGACTTAGCTCTGAATATGACTCATTAGTCACTGCTATCACTACTAAAACTGATGAAATATCCATTGATGAGTTGCATGGTATTTTACTCCAACATGGACTTCGCCTTGAACGTCAATCCTCATGTTCAGACATTACTCCCCAAGCCAATACTGCTATGCACAAATCTCAACAGCCACAGGACAGACCTTTCTCTAATACTCGTGGTCGCGGTCGGGGAAGAGGTCGCGATCGCTCTCCTAATGCACTTGGATTTGGCTCTTCTTCACCAAAAGTGACATGCCAAGTTTGTGGAAAAATAGGACACTCAGCTCTTTCTTGCTTCCATCGATTTGATCTCGCCTTTCAGGCCTCAAATTCACCTACCAACTCAAAGGCCTTATCTGCAACTCACACAATTGATACTACAGATAATGATTGGTATCCTGACATGGGCGGAACTCATCATCTCACATCTGACTTGAGCAATCTCTCCATTCACAATCCTTATCATGGCAATGACAAAATAGCCGTTGGGAACGACACAAGTTTGGATATTTATCATATTGGAAATACTGTTCTGCATACACCCATTTGTTCTTTTCATTTAAAGAACATCCTTCATGTCCCTGCCATAACCAAAAACCTCTTATTTGTTCGACAATTTTGCCATGACAATGATGTTGTGTTTGAATTTACTGATTTTGGGTTTACTGTGAAGGACAAACACCAGAGGACCCCACTCGCTTCCACGTAGCTTAAGGATGGTTTATACCACCTTGATGTATCTTCAGTTACTTCCAATAAGGCCTCCTAATAATGGACGACTTGTGGCTATGATGGGCACTCGAACTTCTCTCCTTGACTGGCACTATAGGCTTGGACATCCACATGAAGGTGTACTTCAGCAGTTGGCTCATCATAAACATATCTCCATCAGTTCGAAGGGCAGCTTACCTATGTGTTCCTCTTGTCTTCGTGGCAAAGCTCATAGTCTTCCTTACCAACTTCTTCTACTACTATTACAGAGCCATTACATTTAGTTTATTCTGATATATGGGGACCAGCCCCATTAGTTTCTGATAATGGACATCGATATTATATTATCTTTGTTGATGCATTTAGTCGTTTTACTTGGTTGTTTCCCATTCATGCTAAATCTGATGCACTATCTATTTTCATCGCCTTCTGTACCATGATTGAGAAACTATTGGGTCATTCTATCAAAAATTTTCAATCTGATGAAGGTGGTGAATTTAAGAAATTTAAAAACTATCTTGTTGAGGCTGGCATTGTTCATTGCTTCAGATGTCCCCACACTCATGCTCAGAATGGGGTTCCGGAACGAAAGCATTGTCACATTGTTGATACTGCTCTTACATTGCTTGACCATGCCAACTTTCCACGTTCTCTATGGCATGAAGCCGTTTATACTTCTCTTACATTGCTTGCCCGTCTAGTTGCCAAAGGATTCCACTAGCAAGAAGGTGTTGATTTTGATGAGACCTTCAGCCCGGTTGTTAAACCAGCCACTGTACAAGTCATCTTCTCACTTGCCGTCTCACAGTCTGTCCATTCGCCAGTTTGACATCAGCAATGCATTCCTTCATGGTAATATTTCTGAAGAAGTCTACATGGCCCAACCTCCAGGCTTTGTTGATCCTTCACGACCTTCACATGTATGCCGGTTACATTGTTCCATTTATGGCCTCAAGCAGACCCCACATACTTGGTTTCAACGGCTATGGGATTGTCTTCTTCTTTTTGGCTTCATGGAATCCAAGGCTGATGCCTCATTATTTATTCTTCACACTCATTCTACAGTTGCACTTGTTTTGGTCTACATTGATGACATTATCGTCACCGGTTCTACATCTGACGTGGTGGCTGATATTATCTCTTATCTCCTCTAGTTTTTCTCTTCGGGACCTTGGCTCTCTTAGTTATTTCTTGGGGATCGAATGTCTATCCATTGCTGGTGGTCTTCACTTATCTCAACAGAATTATGCTTTGGGACTTCTCAAACGCACCAACATGCTGGATGCTAAGCCCTGTTCAACTCCCATGGCTGCCAACACTCAATTGGTCTCAGACTCCACTGACCTCTTTGCTGATCCCTCTTTAAACAGACAGGTGGTAGGGGCACTTCAGTACCTCATGGTGACTCGCCCAGACCTCTCCTTCCTTGTTAATAATAAGGTGTCTCAATTCGTGGCCAATCCCTCTAATGCTCACTGGGCAGCCGTTAAGCGTATCTTACGCTATGTTAAACATACGCCCTCTCTTGGTATTACATTCACACGATCATCCTCCATGCAACTCTATGGCTTCAGTGATTTGGATTGGGCTAGCTATCATGTGGATAGACGCTCCCATGGTGGTTTCTATGTATTCCTTGGGAGCAATCTTATCTCTTGGTCATCAACGAAGCACTCTACCATCTCTAGGTTTAGCACGGAAGCAAAATACTGATCCCTTGCCATTCTCGCTGCTGAACTCACGTGGCTCCAAATGCTTCTTCATGAAATTGGCATTCCACTCTCCTCTCCTCTCCTCCTGTATTATGGTGCGACAACATCGGAACAACAGCCAACCGACGTGCATGTTTATCTCCTCTTCGAGATAAGCCGAACTTTGTGGGATAAGATAATCTTGCCCTTATCTGTTGTTGTTATCTCCCCTTAGAGATAAGCCTAATCTTGTATGTATAGTTTAACACGTCTGTAACCTGTATATATTTACAGCACAGTTGGATCTAATAAAGTATTGCAGTTTAACCCAGTTCATTGTTTATCTCTTGGACCCCACCTTCAGCTTCAACAACCTTATCTCTTCCCATATATGCCACAGAGTAATTAAAAGGAACAGAACCCTTACCACACCATTTTAGCTAGAATCTTCCGAATCCAATTCTTAAAGCACCAATGATTTCTCATTTGCCAATGGTCAACTCAACACAATATCATACCATCGCAAACTTTGCGTTTGTAAATTATATATATGTAGGATGAAGAAGATGAAGAAGATGCATTGTCATACAACCCATCACTTTGAGGTGTAAATTTTCATCAACTTGGATCTTCTACCCACAAAAACCTTACCCATACATCACTACAACTGCACATTAGAAACATCTCCACTATTTACAGATTACCATTCATGGGAGAGTTGTTTTAAATTTACTGTAGTGTCCTGTGGATAAGGTTCTTGTGAGTAGGAAACCTGGATTCATAAATTTTTTGAGTTCAAATCAACCCCCCACAAGTCTGCCGCCCACAATGTCTCACAACATATCCCTCCTGTGTATTGGAAATGTCTCCCGATGATAATACCAAAAATAATGATATCATCATCCTGAGATGTTCTCATTGTGGGGGACAGTCTTGTGTGGGGACTGATTTGATCTCAAATATTTGCACATAAGGTTGAAAATTACCGTCTTAGAAGGAGATATTACCCTTTCAATTATAAGGAGATTACTATTTTAGAGTGTTTTGGTAAACATGTGACCATGTCTAGCTAAATGCGGCCTCCAGATTGCTTGTTCTCTAGCCAACAGAGTCATTATTGAGTGTTAGACTGGAATCGTGTCTAGATGATGGACTGGTGGAGTACCTAGCTACTTTCCTTATTATATGGACAATGAAATTAATTAATTAGAATCATAATGGACCAGTAAAAGGCTATTGAGATGGTAGGTATATAGTAGTCAATATATAGACCCCTTCTCTTTATAAACAAAGGTGGGGTGGGAGAAAAAAATAAATAAATCATATCAATTTCTTTCTTTGGGCAAGATAGACCATTTTCAAGAGAGCCAAAACAAAAGATTTGCTTTTTGTCATCTTATTGTAAGAAATATGTAAATCAATTTGTGGAGCTGTTCTTGTCTCTTTTAAAACTTCTAACTAGTTTGTTGGATAATTGGTTGTTGGTCTATTTGAAAAGTTACTAAGTTTTTAAATCTTTTATATTAAAAAATGTGAAAATACATATATATATATATATATATATATTTATATTATTTCAGTTCTTATATAATTCACTCTCATGGTTGGAAACTTGTAAGAAATTAGACTAGCTGAACGCAATAATTGTGTAGCAGGCTGTGCAAACAATGTCCCACTTCAGTCATAAAAGACTTATGGCGGCCCACAATAATTCTGTCTCACTTAAAATTTATGGCTGACGTAGGGTCTATACAGCTATGGTATTCAGCTAACTTGAATTCCTCGTGGAAAAGCTTTAGCTATTTGGAAAGAACAGCCTGTATTGTTTTCCAGCTTCCTGCACATGACATGTTCTATTACCCATACTCAGCCATAAAAGACTTTGGCATGTTTGTTGAATTTTCATGATATAGTACTGCAAATTTTATCTAGCAATATTACACTCTTCTCAAAGATGAATTTAGAACCGTTAGTAGCGGGACTTAAAATCATATTGCGTCTGGGGCTTACCCAGTTACGTGCCAACGAGCCACCACTCGGTTGGTTCTTGTTTCCATGCTTAGTGACATGAATATCGATGACTTAAATAGATATTCAAGACCAAATGATAGGCTAGATAATGGTAAATAGAACACTACAAAGCCCGTCTCATGGTGTGTGGATTCTCTCAACAACCAGCTGGTGTGGATTGAGTCCGGATCTCCTGTACATAATATCCTGCACAGTTCTCTGTACTCTCAATAGCAGTGCGCATCTTGTATATATATCTCACATGTGCAACAGTACAAGAATAATTAACAGCCGTCTTAACCCTTTTTTCTTTTTTTTTTTTGTTATGAAGGAGACATTGGTTCTGTAGACAGAGAGATCTCTCCCTGTCTCTAAAATGGTATGAAGGGTGTGAAGGGCTAGTATAAGATAGTATCAGAGGAGACTGTGAAGTCGAAGGGCTTCAATCTCAATCCTTCTCAAAGAGTGGTTTCCAATGAAACCTAAAACGTCAAACAAAGAGCAATAACCCGTGCCAATCCACTCCCATTTTGTTTTGATCAGTGACGGAAATGGGAGAGGAAGTTGAAACCTGTCTTCCTGTCTCTTTACTCTTTGTTATTTTCTCTATTATTGCTTGAACTCTATTTTTCTTTTCTTTCTAGATTTATTTTTTAAAGTTAAATAAATGAAAAAGGGGGGAAAACTGACCCAATCGAGATAAGGATTCTGCTTTGGTTCAATCGTTTTTAACATTGCATGTGCATCATGTGAATACCAGCGAATCACCGGTGGAGACAAATAATAAAGTGAATACCGGCAAATGAAAATTTGTAAAAGAAAATAGAGATAATAGATAAGAGAAGTTGGTTCATAAGAGAAAGACATGATTAAATACTGGTACATGTGAGGTGAGATGTACACATGATGATTTAATGTTGATGTGGTGTCCTATATGATTATATGATTGGCAGTGCAGGAAGGTATGTAAGAGAGCATGTGCAGGAGATCCGAACTCGGATAATATATACCAACACTTTTAACCTAGTTGTGAAGCATACAACTATAAGCTGTATTCTCTCCCTCGTGCACACGCACCATCACAAAGGTGGCCCATCAAACAACTATATGTTCACATTTCACAATGCTTTCCTCTAGGGCTGTTAATAAGAAGGCCCAATCCGATCAAACCGACCAATCCGGACCGACTTAACTTGAGTCGGCCGGGTTTTCATCAGCATCAGTCGGTTTCGGATTGTACAAATTCATAAATCGATGGTTTGGGTCGGTTTCATTTTTCTTGTGTGAAAATCGAAACCGATCCAAATCGAATCGATTTAGTTCCTACTTAACTAAAAACTGAAATATCTGAAAATATATATTCCAATATCTATATCTAAAAAGTATATATTATGGAATATGTCAGATATATATTTCTAAAAAATATATATTCCAATATATTTGTATGTATATTTTTGTTTATATATATATATATATATATTTCTAAAATACATATTTCAGTTTTAAATATATTTCCAAAAAATTAGGTGGCCATGGGGGGCATGGATGAACTTAGAGCCGAAACCGACCCAAACCGACCAGGTCAGTTTTTCTTAACACTGGGTCGGTTTCGGTTTCGGTTTCCATCTCAAGTAACCCAACCAAGTCGGGTCGGTTGGAAAAACCTCAGTAAACCGATCCAACCCGACCCGTGAACAACCCTACTTTCCTCCATGGGGTTCTCACGAAGGAGGTATACGTGTGTTAGCTCCAAAGGGTTTGTTGACTCTCATTTTTTCAAATTATGTGTCACTCATCTCTTTATCGGTTAAAACAAGCACCCCAGGCCTGGTTTCAGTGCCTTGTAGGGGAGGACTGGATTGAGTCCAATCGGATCCAGTCCATCATGAGTCCATTATAAATGGACCAGGTTCAATCCAATTCAATGAATGTTTTGGACCAATTTGGACCGATCCAATTCAGTGTCTGGACCGTCCAATTTGTTCAAATTCATTTTGATTTACATTGGTTTCAACCCAAACCCAGTCCATTGACACATATATTCTTATCTTATATCAATATTGGACCAAATATTAACTTAATCCAACCCAATCCAATATAAATTTGTTATGGATGGAATAAGTCCAATCCAATCTTATAAATATTTTGGATCGGATTGGTCCAATCCAATATATCTTGTTGATCCATCCAATCCGTCCAAATTGATTTTGAACTAGATGGAATCCAATAAAAAACCGGTCCATTCACACCCTTACTTGCATACTACCTACTATTGCTGACCCATCAATTAATTGTTCATCTTCACCAAAGGATCTCTATCACTTCTTGATGCAGCGCGATCCAGACACTCCTAGCTGGCTGGAACCTGGCTCCTAGCTAGCGACAGATGGGACCTGAGAAGAAGAGGGAGGTGAAGAATTCTAGGGGAGCTTGCCTGGTGGGAAGACTCTGATGCTTAAGTTAGAACTTTGAGAGAACTGTAGAGAATGCAAAGAGAGAGCTAAGAGTGCAGATGGCGCAAGTTCAGTTACATTTGCTCCTTGGGGATCGAGGTCCTTTTATATTGGAGTTCTGTCAAATTAGGCGTAACCGCCTCTGTCGCAGCCATTACTGCTAGAGCTGAGGTAGCGGGCACAGGCAGCCGTTGCAGGGTACAGACCTATCAGGCGTGCCACATCTTTCAGAAATGGCAAGAACGACGCCGCCTGACGAGAGACGTGGGCGCAACCTCCAGATTCGGTAGGTACTATTGTTAGGTAGATCTTTCATGCAGGTTGCTGAGCTACTTTGCACCGAGCTACCTTGGGTCAAGCTACCTTACATCGAGGTGCTGGGGGTGTGCCGAGGTGCTTATGCTTGAGGCGGGCCTTAGGCAAGTATGGACAGGAGTGTTAATGGTGCTGACCTGAAGTGTTTCCACTTTAGGATACTTAGCCGTAGGCCGGGGTGTTCCCTTCTTAGGAAGAGCTCGAGGCTCAATGGGAGGAGCTCGGGTCTCCTCGCTGGGGGGGAAGTTCGGTTTGCTCCACCCTTGGAGAGAATTCAGGGCGAATTGGATGTTATTTCCCGGCGAGTTGCCTCGTCCGCCAAGCTGTCTCGTCGAGCTCTGGTGAGTTCATTACGCCGAGTTATGGCCAGACTGTCACGCTGAGTTGTCACTTATGCTAGGTCATGTCCATGTGTCCCCATGCTACGAGGTCAGGCCAAATCACCCTCCATCAATTGCCCTCCACTCCCCGTGTTGGGGGTTCTGACCCAACGCGGGGAGTCCGCGGTGTGCCGGTGGATTTGGCTCAGAGCTCAAACCTTCTTATTAGGCAGCTCATTGGTCGGACCAATTCACTGCTTGACTCAACCAAGAGCAACCCGGGTCGCGTACAGTTCACGCGCGGACGTCACGCGATCTATGGACTCCGTGGACGTCAAAAAATGCGCTAAACCGATTTTGCCTCGGGGGTCGTGTAGCCGATTTTCTTGAGGGTCGTTAGATCGTCTTGATCTTGACCATTGATGCCCGAGTATAGTGGCTATAAATAGTGGGGGTCCTGGTCATTTTTCCCTTGCCATAAGTTCTCAGCATTCGTCTTGAGCTCGCGTCTAAGGTCTCTAGCTCAGGTCAATTCTCGGTTGCTTTTCCTTGGTGAGTCCCCTTAGCTTTTCTTTCAGTTTCCTTATTTCTTCTAGTTAGTTTCTCTCTATCACCATGTCCAGTTTCGATAGTCAACTGAATGAGCCCGAGGTGGGTACTTCGGCTCAGGGTGACCCTACCGAAGTCCAGTCTCACGAGGCGCGGGAGGCCTTGGGTAATCTGGCATCCACCTCTCACCGAGGTCAGATGTCGGATAGGTTTGGTCCTTCCACCATGACCCTGGATAGACTCCGACACCTTATCCGACAGTACAACTTACCTAGGGAGTATACCTATAGTTTGCCTATGGGTAACTCCCCATGGGAGCACGGTCCTGATGAGATCGTGATCTTCCGGGAGCAGCTCATAGCCGGGCTCCGTCTTCCTCTCCACCCCCTTGTCATAGAGGTTCTGAATCACTTTAACATCACAATAGACTAGCTTCACCCGAACTCCATTCGTAATGTGGTCGGGACCATTTCCCTCTGCTTTTATTACGCCCACCCTTTAGACTTAGATATTTTTTGTTCAATCCTCTCAATAAAAAAGAGCGCTTCAAGCATTCTCCCTAAGCACAGGTGGGCCTACTACCTGTCCCCTCGCCCGGGTTTGAAGTTACTACACAAGCTTCCTAGCAATGTCCTAGCTTGGAAGCAGGACTACTTTGTAGTCTGGAACACCACGGGGTGGCCCTTCCCCACTCATTGAAGGGCGGCTATTCAGGACCCCGGCATTATATTAGACAAGGAGACAAGGGAGGCGCTCCAGTCATGGGCTGAGCTCGGGTTTGATTACAAGGATTATATCACCGAGAACAAGCTCATACAGGTTGGCATGAGCCCGGGTAGGTCATCTTACCTAGATTTAAACATTTTACCTTAGTAGCTTGTACCTTTGAGTTGCTGACGCCGAGCTTTGTTGCAGGACCTAGGGGGGAAGAGAAGCTTAAGGGGGAGAGGCTTTTCAGCCATATGAAGGGGAGAAAGAAGCAAGCTACCAAGAGAGCTCACATCGAGTCTCCACAGGTCCCTACCTCTGAGCCCGAGTTTCCTGATGCCTCTCCGGTCATTGACTTAGAGGAGGATTTACCACCTTGGGAGCCCGAGACGGCGGCAGAGCCTGCTTCTAAGGCAACTATGGAGCCCGGGGTCGCTGCCGAAGCCACTGATGTAGTCGCTGAAGCCTCTATCGAGCCCATTCGCGCAGCTGAGACGGCAATTTCCAGCTCGGGGAGCCAGGAGGGAGCCCGGAGTATCCTGATCCCACAGTGCAGCCTTCGGAAGAGTAAGGGGGCTGTCTATGCTGAAGAGGTTACCGAATGGGCCGACCTCACTCCTGCTTAGCTCGGGGCCCGGGCTGCCACCAACTCTATGGTGGTAAGTTCAAAAAACTTCTCTCATGTTTCTTTTTTTTTGTTTTTTTTTTATTTTTATATGGAGCTCATTGTATAGAACTCTCCATCAATGAAACTTGTTTTTTGCCAAGTGTTGTCACTTTATTCTTTTGCCGAAATGATTGCTTTATTTGAGCTAGTAGAGTGCCCGAAGTAGGGTTTCTCAATTTTCGTCACCCCGAACTGTCTCCCAATACTTTGTAGGGATGATTTTTATAACGTACACCGAAGTGAGTGACATAGTAAGGCATATGCCCAACCTGCCTACTCATAGGTTATTTGAATTGATAGTTGTCCCTAGCGGGTCCAACCTGTTGTATACCGAGCTGCCTGCGTCCTTGGCATACTAAGCCTACGCTGATGAGGCAGTTAGGTCATATATAGTGTCGAGGCCCTTAGTTAGCTCGACGTTTTATCCCTTAGGCTGGGGGAGTGACTTATAGTCACACTCTCTTAGAGTCTGCCCGTGCCGAAGAGGTAACTGGGTCTTATAGTGCCGAGGTCATCATTAGCTTGGCGTTTTGGCCCTTAGACTCTGGGAGCGACTATGGTCCACCCTCTCCTGGAGTTTGCCCATGCTGAAGAGGCGACTGGGTCTTATAGCGCCGATGCCTTTTTGTTAGCTCGGCATTTTGGCCCTTAGGCTCAGAGAGCGACTTGTAGTCCACTCAGTTTGGTAATTTATAGGTAATATTGTCTTAAGTTGACAATATTCCATGCCCGAGGTACTTGTTTCCCTTCTAAAGTTTCGAGCTCGTACATTCCTTCCTCGTGCACCTGCTTTACTCGGTAGGGTCCTTTCCAATTTGGCCCGACCTTACCAACACCGGGCTCAGGCACCATAACTTTACGAAGGACCAGGTCTCCAACGTGGAGGTTCCACTTTTTGACCCTGGCGTTATAGTACCGAGCTACTCTCTGTTGGTAGGCTGCGATCCTTATGTACGCGAGGTCCCGTACCTCACCAAGTAGGTCGAGGTTGGTGCATAGCTCGTCTTCATTTGCTTTGTTGTCGTGCACTTCTAGACATAGTGTGAGAACCTAGATCTCAGTTGGGATAACTGCCTCGGTGCCATAAGTGAGGTTGAAGGGAGTTTCTCCTGTAGCAGTCTTCAACGTGGTCCGATAAACCCATGGAACATTGGGTAGCTCGTCTGCCTATAGTCCTTTAGCTCGGTCCAGGCGTGCCTTCAGTCCGTGGAGGATGGCTTTGTTCGTGACTTCCACTTGGCCGTTTGCTTGAGGGTGCGCTACCGAGGTAAAGTTTTGCTGTATCCCCATGTTTTTGCACCATTTTTGGAATTTGATGTCCTCGAACTGCTTACCATTGTAGAGATCAATACTCGAGGTAGTTCGAAAAGGCATACTATACTCTTCTAGAAGAAGTTTTGCACATTCCGAGCTGTAATCATCGCGAGAGGTTCAGCCTCAACCCACTTAGTAAAATAGTTGACTGCTACCATTAAGAACCTTCTCTACCCTATTGTTGGTGGAAATGGTCCGAGTACGTCGATCCTCACTGTGCGAAGGGCCACGGGTTGGTAAGATATTTTAGGTCAACAACAGGCTGGTGGTGGATGTTGGCGTGCTTCTGACACTTGTCACATCTTCTGACGAGCTCGATTGCATCTGCCTTCATCGTTGGCCAGTAATACTCCTGCCATAGTGCTTTCTGGGCGAGAGCCTTGCCCCCCAAGTGTCCACCGCACAGGCCCTCATGAATGTCGTGGAGCACGAGTTTGGCTTCGGAAGGTCGCAAGCAACGCAGAGAGGGGAGCGTGTAAGATCTTCGATACAACTGTTCGTCTATCATGACGTATTTGGCTGCCTGACGCTCTACCCTTCTGGCAGCATTACGATTTGTAGGGAGGGTTCCGTTTAGCAGGAAGCTCACGAGCGGATCAATCCAGCTCGGTTCTGCTTGAACGACGGGAACAACCTCCTTTGGCCCCCCCCCTCGAGAATGCTAGGCCGAGGTAAGTTCTCTATATACACGGTTCTCATGGTGTTATCACTAGTGCTGGCTAATCGGGATAGGGCATCGACCTCAACATTCTCTGATCTCGGGATCTGTTGGATGAAGTGTGACTAGAAGTTGAGCAGAGCCTCTCTTACATTGGCTAAGTAAGCGATCATGGTTGGCTCGGGATCTTCGTACTCACCCGTAACCTAGTTGACCACGAGCTAAGAATTACTGTAGATGACAATGTGTTTGGCTTTCACTTCGTTTGCTAGAGCCAACCCGGCTAGTAACACCTCGTACTCCGCTTCATTGTTGGATGCTGTGAACTCGAAGCGTAGTGCATAGTCCAGTTTCACACCGCTTGGCTCGTACAGAACGATTCCAGCTCCACTGCCCTGCTGGTTTGACGAGCCATCTACGTGAAGGATCCACGGCTCCTCATCCCAGTTCACGCTTGGTTTAACTAGGAGAGATGACATACTGGTTGCTACTTCACGGTGCTCGAGCTTAACCAGCCTGGGACCCTCGGGCTTGCCCGAACTCGGGGCCTCGTGTTCAACCGGCCTGAGGACTTCGGAGCTGAAAGTGCATTCCGCGGCAAAGTCTACCAAGGCTTGGGCCTTGATAGCAGTTCACGGCTTATATTGGAGATCGTACTCGCTGAGCTCGATGGCCCACTTCGTCAACCCACCAGAGACCTCGGGCTTGAGCAAGACTTGCCTCAGAGGCTTGTTGGTGAGGACGACGACAGTATGAACTTGAAAGTACGGACAAAGCTTTTGAGCTACAGTGACTAGCGCGTATGCCAATTTCTTGATCTCCGGGTACCTCGTCTTACCTCCCTACAATACTTTGCTAACATAGTAGATAGGTCGCTGGACCCGATCTACCTCTTTTATCAGTACCGAGCTGACCACCTCGTCACTTGCCGAGAGGTACAACACCTAAACATCACCCTCCTCGGGTCGGGTTAAGACCGGTATACTGGCGAGGTACCTTTTGAGCTTGTCGAACGCGAGCTGACACTCTTCGGTCCATTTGAAGCCTTTGCTTTTAATTGCCTTAAAGAAAGGCAGGCGGCGATCTGCCGATTTGGACATGAAGTGGCTTAGAGCGGCTATACAGCCGTTCAACCTCTGAACCTCTTTCAATTTCCGGGGTGGTCTCATATCTAGGATAGCCTTAATTTTATCCGGGATAGCCTCAATGCCGCACCAGTTAACGATGTACCCTAGGAATTTACCTGAGGTGACACCAAAGACACACTTATTCGGGTTCAATTTCATGTTAAATTTACACAGAATTTCAAAAACTGAATGCAAATATTGTATTAAATCATGTGAAAATTGGGTTTTGATGACCATGTCATCTACATAACATTCTATTTTTCTGCTAATCAATGGCTCAAATAATTTATTTACAAGTCTTTGAAAGGTTGCCCTAGCATTTTTTAACCCAAAGGGCATGACCTTGTAACAGTACAGGCCTAGCTCGGTTATGAAGGCAGTCTTTTCTTCGTTAGATGGGTCCATCCTGATTTGGTTGTAGCCCAAATAGGCGTCTAGGAAACTCAGCAACTCACGCCCTGATGTTGCGCCCACCAGATGGTCGATCCTGGGCAGGCCTAGCTCGGTTATGAAGGCAATCTTTTCTTTGTTAGATGGGTCCATCCTGATTTGGTTGTAGCCCGAATAGGCGTCTAGGAAACTCAGCAACTCACGCCCTGATGTTGCGCCCACTAGATGGTCGATCCTGGGGAGTGGGAAGCAGTCCTTTGGGCAAGCTCAGTTCAGGTCAGTATAATCGATGCACATGCGCCATTTACCGTTAGCCTTTTTCACCAGAACGGGGTTGGCCACCCAGCTCGGGTAATGGACTTCTCTGATAAAGTCAGCTACGAGGAGCTTCTCGACCTCCTCATCAACTGCTCTCCATCGTTCTGGGGCTAAGTTGCGTTTCTTCTGTCTAACAGGCCTAACTACAGGATCAGTATTAATCTTGTGAGTTATGATGCTAGGGTCTATGCCGGGCATCTCCACGGACCATGCAAAAACATCTAAATTTTCAAGTAAGAAACTTATCAGTTGGGATCGCAGAGGCTCCTCAATAGAAGCGCCGATCTGAAGTGTTCGAGCTGGGTCCTTTATCGATGCTGGGATGGAGACAATCTCTTCTGTGGGTGTAGCTCGCTCCTTGCACTGCTCCGCAGGTCGCTCCAGCTCGATGGCATCTACCACCTTGGCTTTTCCTTTGAGGGCGGCGACGTAGCACTTGCCGGACTCAAGCTTATCGCCTCGTAAGGCGTGGGTGATGGGTCGACCTACTATGGCATTGTATGGGGAGGGAGCCGCGACCACCAAGAAATCATGGTTAAGCCTTACCATGCTAGGCCAGGTGCCGACCTCCATAGGTACGATGACTCTTCCTAAGGGCCTGACTTCCTCTCCGCTGAAACCTACCAAGGGAGTGTTTGCATGCTTGAGATCGCTCTCCCGGAGCTGAAGTTTGTCGAATGCTGCTTTGAAAAGGATATCTGCCGAGCTGACAGAGTCGGCGAGGACGTGCCTGACTTCAAAGTCATTAATCTTTATCTTTATGATGAGTGTGTCATCGTGGGGGTAGTGGACCCCATGCGCATCATCCTCTGTGAAGAAGATCGGGTCTTCCATACTTGGCCACTTCGGGGGATTCTCCTCTTCCCTGGCGGCCTCGTGAGTTGATGTCCGAGCTGTAGCCGAGGTGCAACCCGCGACGATCGAACATTTGACAATCACATGAATAGTTCCCCAAACTGGTTTTTCTTCAGGGGCAGCCTCTACGGCTGCTCTGCTTGCCTGCTGGATTCGGAAGCATCTCTACTCTGCTCCCCCTGCCGACCTGCTTTATTATTATTATTAGTCTGTACAAAATTTCTTAAGTATCCGCAACGGATGAGCTCCTCTATCTCATCGCGGAGGTTCTTACAATTTTTGGTGCTATGACCATGGTCTTTATGGAAATTACAATACAAAGTCTTATTTCTCACACTAGGATCCGCCTTCAGCCGAGGTGGCCACTTCACATACGGGGCATCCTCGATTGCCATAAGGATCTCGGCCCGCTTCGCGTTCAGGGGAGTGTAGTCCATCCTCTCTACTGCTGGAGCTTGGAAAGGCTGACCTGTCCTTGCCCCCCGAGCTTGGTCCTTCTTCTTCTTGCTATCACCCTAAGTTGAGGACTCTGTTTCCCTTTTTCTTTTCTCAAGGGCCTATTCACCTTTCTGGTTGATCTCCTCCTCCATCCCTATAAACTGATCCACAAGCTTGAGGAACTCGGTCACAGTCTTGGGCTGATTAACAACCACATGCCACTTGAATTCTTTGTGCGTGATGCCCCTCTTGGCCGCAGTGAGCCAAAATGCGGGCTCCAGGTCAGGTATCTACAGACAAGCATCATTGGACCGCTTGATATAACTCCGGATGGACTCTCCTTCCCTCTAGACTATGCTAAGGAGGCTCTCTTGGGTTCTAGGGCACCGCTTGCTGGTGACAAAATGAGAAGTGAAGACTTGCACGAACTGCTTCTAGCTTCTTATTGATCCGGGCGCAAGGTTTCAGTACCATGTGCAGGCCACCCCTTTGAAGGTGGTGGAGAAAGCCACACACATGCAGGACTCGCTGGCCCTCGCCAAGTGCATCTGAGACTAGAAGGCGTCAACATGGTCATTCAGATTGAAGGATCCGTCATACTTATCCAACGGGGGAACTTTAAAGTCCTTGGGCATAGGAACAACAAGGAGTTTTGGAGATAGGGGGGATGGAACTAAGAGAAGCGGAGTAGCTTTTACTTCACCCGAGCTTACCTCTTCCTTACCCTTGAGCTCAGGTAGGTCGTGAGTGGCAGCTCGGCTTGCTCGGCGGCGCCTCCACTACTTCTTTGCTGGCTTGGCGTTAGCACTGCTGGCCTCTGTGTTACCAAGCTCGATGGGCCCAGGGAGGGGCTCAGACTGCTGCTGGTAGCTACGAACTGAGGGGCCTTGCCAGAAATCCGCGGCCAGTACCTTGAACTGGTTTTCGGCGAGCGGGAGCTCGAATTGCAAATGCTGAGGCGACGCGGGCCTAACTGGCTGAGAGGCCCCCAACCTGACTACAGGCTACGAGGTAGGGGTAGTTGGTCTCTCCTTCCTGCCGTGAGACGATGCCGAGGTCTCTCCCCGGTGAGAAGGATGTTCGTTCCGACGACGAGGCTTGACTTGCTGCGTGGCTAGATGCCAAGGAGGAAGAGGCTGTTGGGCTTGAGGCAGTGGAGGAAACTGCTGTTGATACTAATACTGGGAAACTTGATGCAACACTTGCTACTAATAGAGTTGAAAATGCTGGAACTGTTGCATTTGAGCTTGCATAGTTTGCATGCATCGCACTAGGTCTTCAAGCTAGTTTTGGCTGGTCATCGGAGGAGCGATGGAGGGTTCAGTGAAGGTTGTTCCAATCGTGGGAGGAAGTGGAACGTTCATAGGTGCCATTGTCTGAGGCACATTCACGCTGGGAACTCCGTCCGTAGAGAGGGGGACGGTGAACTGTCCAATACAGACAGTGGGAAGCTAAGGTCGCTCCTTAGAGGCATTTTGGTCGGCACCATGTCCGGCATTGCTGGAGGAAGCCATGGATGCTAAGTTCTGAGAGTTGTAGAGATTGGAGAAAGGCTTTTTGAAGTGTTCCCACAAACGACGCCAAATGATGCAGCGCGATCCAGACACTCCTAGTTGGCGGGAACCTGGCTCCTAGTTGGCGACGGACGGGACCTGAGAAGAAGAGGGAGGTGAAGAATTCCCAGGGAGCTCGCTCCGTGGGAAGACTCCGATGCTTAAGTTAGAACTCTGAGAGAACTGTAGAGAATGCAAAGAGAGAGCTAAGAGTGCAGATGAAACAAGTTCAGTTACCTTTGCTCCTTGGGGATTGAGGACCTTTTATATTGGAGTGCTGTCAAATCAGGCATAACCGCCTCTGCCGCAACCGTTACTGCCAGAGCTGAGGTGGTGGGCGTAGGCAGCCATTGCAGGGTATGGACCTGTCAGGCGTGCCACATCTTTCAGAAATGGCAGGCACGATGCCGCCTGACAAGGGACGTGGGCGCAGCCTCCAGATTCGGCATGTACTGTTGTCAGGCAGATCTTTCCTATAGGTTGCCGAGCTACTTTGCACGGAGCTACCTTGGGCCGAGCTACCTTACACCGAGGTGCTAGGGGTGCGCCGAGGTGCTTATGCTTGAGGCGGGCCTTAGGCAAGTATGGACAGGAGTGTTAATGGTGCTGACCCGAAGTGTTTCCACTTCAGGATACTTAGCCGTAGGTCGGGGTGTTCCCTTCTTTGGAAGAGCTCGGGGCTCAATGGGAGGAGCTCGGGTCTTAAGAGGAGCTCGGGTCTCCTTGCTGGGGGGGAAGCTCGGTTCGCTCCACCCTTGGAGAGAATTTGGGGCGAACTGGATGTTATTTCCTGGCGAGTTGCCTCGTCCACCGAGCTTTTTCGCCGAGCTCCAACATGTCCCAACACAATTTGTGCCGAATTATGACTAGGCTGTCACGCTGAGTTATCACTTATGCCAAGTCATGTCCACATGTCCCAATACTACGAGGTCAGGCCAAATCACCCTTCATCACTCCTCTTATTAATTTTTATATGCCGATGACATATAGATTTTGTTGTTTGCAATTCTCATAATGCAATGAATATTGTTATAAATTGTGTTGTTTGCAATTCTCGTAATTCAATGAATATTATTTCGATTGACTTTTCTTTTTATTGGAATCCAAGAATTGTTTCATCTTCCGCTACGTCATTTGTGGATGTTCTTCATCAAGCCCAACTTGAGAGGGCCAAGCCTGTCACTATACTAACTACTTCAATTCATCTTTTCAAGTACAGTGGGACTCCGCTCTGTGACCTGATCAAGAGTATAGACATCTTGTTGGGTCCCTTTAATATATTACACCCACAAGACCCAACCTGGCCTTTTGCTTTGCTAAGCAATCTTCTCTTAGTCTTCATGGTTTTACAAATGTTGGCCGATCCAACTCAATGGATACTAAGATTAGAATGGGAAATTTCTTGAATTATTTCTAAGTTTTAAAAAGTGGATTTATTTTACAAAATCTCTTAAAGTATTCTTAGATTTGCTGACAATTGACAACCTTTATTCCTACCGTTGGTATGCCATCACATTCCGTCCGCATGTAATAACTGTACATGACTGTTGTAACATTTGTAATATCCAATGGCAAAGAAAGAGAGACGATTGGAAAATCATGATTGAAGCCTCCTAAGTTAGAGGGAGTAATTTTATTTTTTTTTGATAAGCGAAACAACAAATGAAACGCTCAAAATCTCAATAAACAAGTGCCACCAAAGATAATATGAAGTGGTAGAGCCCAACACGTAGTTGTCCTTAGGTTGTTATAAAAATTTAAGTTTTGAAGCTGTTTGAATCATGGTTTTCAAAACCGGACCAGAAAAACCGGGAACCGATTTGTTTTCTCCAAAAACTGGATTTTCCCTTAAAACCGTTGATTTTGGTCAGTGAACCATCGAACCAGGCAGTTAACTGTTCAAATGGTTTTAATCGTTTTTTAATTTTTTGTTAGAACAGTCTGAGCATTTAATTCGAACAGTCAAACCATTCGACCCGATAACCGAACCCCTGACCGGTTCGATCACTGAATCCGTTTTAAAAACCATCGTTTGAATCTCCCAGCCACATGTTCCTACTGTAAAAATTAATTAGAATAAAAATGAAAGAATAATGCATTAAATTTAAAACAATACGACTTCTCATACACTTGTTTCTTTCTGTACTCTCTTTTCGAAGCCAAACTGGCAAACGACGATGGGGCAGCATCTACAAGCTACAACGGAATCAACAAGAAGGAAGGCTTCAACCTTACTCAGCTCACTCATACTCTTGCCCCAAACCCTCATCGATAAAGCAAGTGAAGCCGAGACACTTCACCCATGAGTAGATTGGGCTGCAGTAATAAGGTCGGGTCATGTCGCCAATAAACCCCACTAGATTCAGAGTGAGTAGAGACAATATCTAAGATAGAAAGCTGAGACATCTCACATCATTTTCTATGTTGTATTTTAGATTGAAATTAAGCAGAGGCTGTGAGATGGTTAGAAGAACAATAACAATAACAGTGGAGTCTTGTTTTTCCGAGAAGTAAATCTAATTTCTTGACATCCCATGTACTTTGTCCTACACAAAAATTACATTACCAACTTAATCATTTTAGGCTGTGTTTGGTTTGAAGGAAAAAGTAGGGAAAGGAAGTAAAAGGTAGGAAAATCTTTATAAACCTTGTATAGGTTTCTTTACTTTTTCCTTCAAATCAAACATAGCCTTAGAGAAAAGTCCTCCATTTTCTTTCTCTTATACTGCAATGGTTGGGGTAGAAATTGTCAATGTTTACCGACAATATCAAACGTTAGAAAACCTAGGGGTACTTTGAGGAATTTTGCAAACAGTAGGGAAAGTTTTAGTCTATTTCCTAAAACTAAGGGTAGCTTAAGAGATTTCACCATTCAGAATTTACTTACTAATTTGGGCTTCTCCTTGCCGTTTCCCTTACCATTTGGTGTGACAATGTGAATCCCACATGCCTTGCTGCATATCCCATTTACAATGCTAGTACCAAGTATGTTGAAGTGGACTTCCACTTCATTAGATAACGTGCTTCTCATGGTAAATCACATTAGCAATACGGGTCAGGCTGTCGGCTTGTTCACAAAGCTTTTTGTCTTGACAATGTAAGGTTCAAAATATCGATACACCTTGGTACACCAGGAGTGTATTGATACTTTATACCTTGTGCTTCCTATTTTTTAAGTTTTGTTTTCAAAATTTCACAAGGGGTTGGTCTTTAGCAAGTCCTATACCCTATTAACATCTAACTTAAAAAATATTATAGTATTTCACATATCGGGTTAGGGCCAATACAATATAATACACTCGATATGCCCTGATTCATAAAGAAATTTTGAACCTTAGCAGTGTTTTACTGTTAATACAAATATGTATAAGATTTTGCACTCTACATATTTGTATTTGATCTTCTTCCAAATGGAGCCTTTGGGAAAATTATTTAAACTTTTCCCATACTTTAAAATAGGCAAAATCTATGGTTCATTTTATGGAAATTGTTGTAACATAACTCAAATGTGAACAAATCAATGATAAAATGACACATTACAAAAACATATTCAACAGTTAAAATCTTTAATGCTAAGTATACCTTGTTAAATATGAAAATACACTTTGTATAACCTGGACCAATGAAAAGTGAATAGACCATGTAGCATCTTTAATGTGATTGGTTGAAATTTTGACTGAATAGACTTTTACATGGTTAGCATAGGATCTTTGTTAAAACAAAAATAGAAATGTGTGACAATAAGAAAACCCTTCATACTAAATAATACAAATGCTTCCATGCACTTTGTGCTTCAAAAGTACCGTAAGGATGTGTTTGGTTGCAGTGCAAGTTTATTTGCACTGATGCAAAACTAACGCAGTATAAATGTTTTGGGTGTAAATTTTGATTTATTTTTGTTTCAAATTTTACCTTAATTTATTTGGTTGCAGTACAAATAAAGTAAAATAAGACGTAAAACAGAATAAAGTAAAATCCAAAACAAAATTAAACCAAATTTTGCATTTTTTTTTTCATTTATACCCCTATACATTTATTCTAGTGCAAATAAAATTACATTACAACCAAACACAGCCTTATCCTTATGAAGATATTAGTGCACCTCTATATATTACTAATTTACCAAAAGAAATCTTATTCACCAATATATCCAAAAAGGAAACCTCAACCAATGTTATCAGACTAGACACAACAAGCCATCCACCAACCACATAGGGTTGAAATAACAAGACAGAAATGGTGAGCTGATATTCAAGTAATCAATCTCCATCAACCAATGTTTTTATAATTATGCATTCTTCACAAAATAAGTAATCAATCTCCAGAGAGAGAAAGAGAGAGATTTACATACGTGGTTCAACTATGATATCGAAAAGATATGATATGAGAAACTAGAATCATAAACAACAGAGGCAACAACAACATCTAATGTAAACTCGGACTCTCTGGATTCAAATCAGTCGAGTACTCACAAATTTTTTGAAATCGAACAGGTCTTTTGAGATTAAACTCTCTGGATTCTGCAACTAATCAGATAAATGGAGGAAGAAAGATTATTTACTAAAACTCGAAGAAGCGAGAAGGATGAAATACACAGGGAGATTAAAGGAAGGTGAGAGTTTTTAGCGAGGGATTCGTCGATTTTGATTAACGACCCTACCCGCTAAATCTATTTCATCCACTTAGGATTATTATTATTTTTTTCAAATAATTACCGTCAGGACCCACCATCCACTAAGTGATTGTTTTTCAATAAAATTCGACGTCGGTCCCCAATGAAATAGTGAGCACTGAGCAAGCATTTTTTTTTTTTTTTGGATTTGCTGGCATTACACAAAGACCGCCAAAGCAAAATCGCCGGATAAACTGAACTTTCTTGTAGTGTTGCTAGGTTCTTGAAAAGTTGTCTTCGTCAAGCATAATTTTTCTTTCCAACTTTTAATTCTTTCATTTTTATGTATTTTTAAGGATAAAGGAAAAAAAAAATTATTAAAAATAAAAGAGAGAAACAGATCTAAGCAACACTCAAAGGCACTAGTAACATAAAACCAAGTTTTGCGAGCTTCCAAACTGAACCAACTTCCCAAAATCCTAAGAAACCGATCGAATAAGCCAATGGGTTCAAATGAGCCCTCGACATCGCAAGACTAGCAACTAACCTTACTTCTTTTACCTCTCCCTCTACCCCTCACCAACTTCTTCCCTCTAACAACTGTTCTTCATCACTGTCAACTCTTTTTTTCTCTCGCATGCCCTCTTAGATTCTTTCTCAAACCTTCGGAAAGCTTTTCTCGTGAAATTTTCCCCACCCCAAAAATGTAAACCCAACGACTTAGCCACCTATACATCTTTCTCTATTGTGGATTCTACAGACCTGGGCACCTCTTCCTCTGCACCCAATTCTGTTTCATCCCTTTGGACTGGTTGAACAGCCTCTGACAAAATCCTGGGCTGAGCTGCCTTCTTTCCTTTTCTCCCTATCGAGACTGAAGCAATAGCCTCCAACTCTCCCTCTTCCGGAATTGGTGAGAAAACTCTGTGGAATTTTTGTTGTGTCATTATACAAGGTACAGTCTATATATACAATTTCTTACGCCTGAATTTAGGAGAGATTCAGGAAATTACTAATTACAAGTTCCCAAAGAAATCTGGAAAACTACTATCCAAATACATCTAGGAAACATGGAGATTTGGTTACGTGGAGATTTGGTTTCCCAATACTCCCCCTCAAATTGGTGCATGCAGATTCCGAATGCCTAATTTGCCAAGAAAATATGCGAATTTCTCTTTTCCAGAGCCTTCGTCAAGATATCAGCCAACTGCTCTGTGGTTCGAACATGACAAGTAACAATGTTCCCATGCCGTATCTCATCGCGAACAAAATGACAGTCAACCTCAATATGCTTTGTCCGCTCGTAGAACACTGGATTCGCGGCTATGTGCAAAGTTGCCTGATTGTCACAATACAATCGCACAGGTTCATCATGCGCAACCCCAAAAGACAAAATAAGTTTCTTCATCCACTTCAGCTCACAGCTTGTCGCAACCATCAAACGATATTCGGCTTCTGCAGATGAGCACGACACGGTATGTTGTTTTATCGTTTTCCAAGAAACCGGCGACTGCCCCAGTAGAACAAAGTAGCCAGTCAATGACCGTCGCGTCAATGGGCAGCTTGCCCAATCGGAGTCACAATAAGAATATAGACGCAGATCGCTATCAGAACGGAACAGTATACCTTGTCCTGGATATCCTTTCATATAACGCACTACGCGCAGAGCTGCCTCCCAATGTTCTTGTCGTGGACTTTGCATGAACTGAGCTAGGATATGAATACAATAACACAACTCAGGTCGTGTAATGGTCAAGTAGATCAACCGTCCCACTAATCGTCGATACTGATTTGGATTTTCCATAAGAGCACCCTTTGCCAGTGCAAGATGATGATTCTGTTCAATGGGTGCGGATGTTGGTTTGGCTCCCAAGAGTCCACATTCCGAGATGATGTCTAGGGCATACTTCCGTTGAGACAAAAAGATTCCCTTAGGGCCACGAGCTATTTCAATCCCTAGGAATTATTTGAGTGGACCCAGATCTTTCATATGGAAGCATTGATGGAGATACCTTTTGAATTTTACAATGGCAACAGTATCATTTCCCCCAATAATCAGGTCATCAACATATATCAGCACGTGCAAACGAATAATGTGTTTGCAATAGGTGAACAGAGAGTAGTCAGGATACGACTGGACTTCCTCATTCAAATCTTGGTGGCAACTGCATGTATACTTCCTAAGATGCAAATCCTGGCGGCAACTGCATGTATACTTCCTCATTCAAATCCCCATGTAAGAAAGCATTATGTACATCCATCTGATGCAACTCCCAGTTCTTAGTGGCCGCCACGGCTAAGAAGGTTCGGACTGTCGTCAGCTTGGCCACAGGAGCAAAAGTTTCATTGTAATCTAACCCTTCAACCTATCTATTCCCGAGAACAACTAGGCGCGCCTTATACCGTTCAATCGTCCCATCTGAATTATATTTGATCTTATAAACCCATTTACTCCCTATTGCCTTTTTTCTGAGAGGTAGAGATTCTAATGTCCATGTACCATTATTCTCTAGAGCCTGGATTTCCTTCCTCATAACTTCTCTCCATTTCTCACTTTTTACTGCCTCAGAAAAACTGGTAGGCTTGGTTCCTGCAGTGACTGCAGCTAAGAAGGCTTGATGTTTAGCAGAGAAGTTAGTACATGTCACATAATTTGCTATGGGATAGGGAGTCATACCTGAGGACTTTGATTCAGAGTTGGCTTGAGTGTGAATGGGGTCTTTCAAACATCGAGCAGTGTAGGTTACGTAGGGCTTTAACAAAATAGATGACGTGCGATGTTGATGTCCCCTGCCAAGTTGCTCTTCTGGTGCTGTTTGTGGTGCTGGATCCACACTAATTCCGTCCTCTCCGTCATTAGCTTCCACTTCCTGCACACCCCCTCCATTGCCTTGCTCCTCCTCTCCTCTATGAGTCTCTTGAAGGCTCTCCCTATCATTCGCACAAATATCGTCTTTGGCACTCCCCCTATCTTTATGTCCCCTGTGGTTGTGAAAAACATCATCATCAACTACGGCCGCAATTGTCGGGCCAGGGTTGTCTTCAAGAGTTACTTCTAAATCACTGGCATATGGAAATATGTTTTCATGGAAGACTACATCGCGGGAGACGAAATATTCACCACTCTCAACATCATATACACGCCAACCTTTCTTTCCGTAGGGATAGCCTACAAAAACACACTCCCTACTCCTTGCTCCAAACTTATTCTTATCTCGAGGACTTCAATGAGCATAGCAGAGACAGCCAAACACTCTTATTTGCTCGTATTGAGGTGTCGTTTCGAACAGTACCTCGTACGGAGTTTTCCCGCCAAGTATGGAAGAAGGTGTCCTATTTATCAAGTATCCAACGGTCAAGACACTCTCCCCCCAAAACCGAATAGGTAAACCCACTTGAAACCTCAATGCTCTAGCAACATTCAAAATATGCCTATGTTTTCTTTCCACTCAACCATTCTATTGGGGTGTTCCAACACAGGAAGTCTGATGCAGAATGTCATGAGTCTCGAAGTATGACTTCAGGCCTTTAAACTCTGTTCCATTATCACTTCGAACAGCTTTGACTTGCTTGCCAAATTGGCGTTCTGCCATGGCACAAAAATTCTCAACAATATGTGTTACTTCAATTTTTTCAAGTAACAGGTAAACCCACACAACACGAGAATAATCATTAATGATGGTTAGAAAGTAAACGACACCACAAGAGGCAGGTACTTTATAAGCACCCCATGTATTACAATGATTTAGAGAGAAACAATCATCAGTTTTATGTTTACTTTCAGGAAAAACTTCCCAAGTTTGTTTTGCTCTACAACAAACATCACATGGCTTATCTCTTTCAGGTCTACTATTTAATTTACCTACTTTAGGAAGTGAAGATAATATCTGTTCAGACGGATGCCCTAATCGACGATGCCACAACTCCCATTCACTCATTCTACTTGTTCTATTTGCCCGAACCGGTGCTGCTCCTCTAAAATGATAGACCCCATCACACTGCTCACCCGCTCCAATCAGAGTCCTGTATCACGCACAACTTGTCAGTAAAAGTGACAATACAATTTATCTCTGGCAATAATTTAGCTACAGAAATAATGGTAGTTCATTCTTGGTACAAACAGCACATGATGTAAATAAATATTTCCACCCAAATGCAAAGTCCCTTCCCTTACTACAGTAGTTTGTTTCCCATTGGGAAGTTCCATCAGACATGGTGTAATATTCCGAACATCAATCAATAAATTAATTTCTCCAGTCATATAGTGCGACGCCCCGGAATCAATTATCCAATCAGTAGAATTTTTCTTAGCGGAAAGTCGTTCAGATTTATGTTAATTCAAAATATTTAGAAGTGTTGTCCATTGGTCTCCACTCAGCCCCGGAAACCCGCTACGGTCAGGATCATTTGTGGTTCCAACCTTCTATCCTCCAGTCTCACTTCTCGCTACTTGGGCAGCGTTTGCTCTTGCCTTGTTTCCTCGTCCTCGTTTGCCGACACCCACGCTCGAACCACTTCGTCCGCGGCCTACTCCTTTCCCGGTTGAGCGTGGACTATCTCCCCACCATTCTAGATATCCGATCACCTGAAAGCAGTCCTTTGCTTCATGTCCGGATTTTCCACAGTGTGTACAACTCACGTTTTTATCCTTTGTACGTGCAGCAGTTGCTTTTGCACCAGCACCTACATGTACCGCAAAACCCACAACATCACTTCATTCTTCTTTGCTCTTGGCTATACTTTGATGCCTTTCCTCTTGAATGACAATTGCATAGACACGGTTCAAACTCGACAACGGCTCTATGCTCAAAATATTCGAACGCATGGTGCCATAAGTTGCGCCGTCAAGGCCCATCAAGAACTGATGTACCCTCTTCTTCTTCTCGCTTCTTTTCAAGTATGGTCGCAATTTTGCAGTTGCAACCGCTACAACGACACATGGGTATCGGATCATAATCCGCCAATTCGTCCCAGATGACCTTCAACTTTCCGTAGTAAGCCATCACTACGTGTCCCTGTTGTTTACAAGCAGCCAAATCTCCCTTTAATTGATGGACTCGAGGTCCATTCCCGATAGAAAATCTTTGTCACAGATCCTCCCACAAGTCTTTCACGCTCTTCGTATATGATATAGTAGATCGCAAGGTTGGTTCGATTGTATTGAAAATCCATGCAGCCAGCATCGAATTCACCATCCACCAATCTTCGATATCGGTCGAATCATCTGTTGGTTTACTCAACGTTTCGTCAACGAACCCGAGCTTTCTCTTTGCTCTGAGGGCGTTTCTCATGGATCTCGCTCATTCCTCATAGTTCTCACCTTTTAACTGAACAGGTGAGACGATCATTCCAGGATTGTCAGACGGATGCAAGTAGTACGGCGAGAAGACGACCGTGTCTTTCCCTACGCCTTTTCTACTATCTTCTCCTCCGCCCGACATAATGAAAAAACCGTCGAGACGCCTTCTGAATCGCTGGTGCGCACTGTTGCGCACTGTTCTGATCCTTCGGTAAAGAAGAAAACCAAAGACTGTGGAAGGAGGTTTCAGAGACACCACAAGCAATTTTTCCTCCGATCAAATCAGAACGAAGAACGCCTCGGAAGGGACTGTAGAGGAAAAGAAACGTTTTTGTTCCACTTCAAAGGAAAAAGAAGAGAATCCGAAGAACTTTGCAGAGTTCTTGTCTGAACTGCGAAAATCGGAGGATTCTCGATCTTGATCTCTGTTTGGAGTCTGGTCTGCTCTTGCTCTGAATAATGAGACGAGCAGTGGAACTTCTCTTTTTTCTATTTTTGATGGAAGTCTCGAGTTTGGATTCTAGTTTCTGGGAGCGCCGTAGTGAGAACTGCGGAAGACAAAGTGCCAAACTGGAACCGGAGTGCAAAGTCTGTCCTTTGCCGGTGCCGAGCAACGTCGTTGCCACTACTGATCTCCGGAGGTCTTAGAACACAGACCTCTCGCTCTCATTTCTTGCTCTGATACCATGAGAAAACTGTGGAATTTTTGTTGTGTCATTTATATATACAATTTCCTACGCCTGAATTTAGGAGAGATTCATGAAATTACTAATTACAAGTTCCCAAAAAAATGTGGGAAACTACTATCCAAATACATTTAGAAAATGTGGAGATTTGGTTTCCCAATAATTGGAAAAGAATTTACGTCTTGATTCTCATCATTAGTTAATTTTTTTGGCCAACTCCCTCCTAGTACCACACTCTCCTATCCGCATTTTTCCTACAAATCAGCCTCAAACCTGCCCTCTAGAGAATAAGTTTGTCAAATTCCTGACCAATGTAAAATGCAAGTAGCTCGTCAGAGAGCTGCGACCGCTTTCAAATGGTCCCAAATTGTTGAAGCCGACGCTAAACATCCTTCCGAGCCTATCCTCCTCAGTCCTCAGTACCTCTTTTTCGGTCAGCCCCTCCTGAGTCCTGTCCCTGGAGGTGGGCCCGCTCCGAGACCCGTCTTCATCCTCCCGCATTGTAATCGGTTCTGCCGAGACAACCACAGGCGCCTCCACTAGAGTTCCGTCCCCTTAGCTTGAACCTCATGGATGAACTCTTTGATCCATGACCCAGTCATCCAATTAGCAAAATTCTTCCATTAGCTATTTATCTAATAATCAGGCCTGATATGTCACGTCGGCCTGATAATAGAGCTTGCATGCATAAATGGAAATGACGTATAATGATTGGCGCCTGCAGTAATTCTAGTAGCTACTTTAGGCGATTCAACTCAGCAGTAACTCTCCAAGTAGCAGATTTCACCTACAAATTTGGTGAAACTGTAGTTGGCCAAGGGACAAAATCTTATGGTTTACTAACGTGCAACAGTGCAAGTAAACTAGTAGCAGAGAGGACGACTGCATGCGAGGAAGAAAAGACAAAATTACAGGGGCCATTTTGGCAATCCGTGCTAGACTGCTAGCTGTGTGGTGATCGAATGAACACGCTCCCGTTGAGTAAAACATGATCAGAGCCCGAACCCGAAATGTGTCTATCATTCATTGGCTCCAAGTTTCAGAAAGACAAAAGGTGAAGCCATTTACACAATGAGCCTGATCACCTGTGTGGTGATCGAATGAGTGATGGACGATGGGCAGAACAGAGTACTGATCATGGTTTACACAATGAGAACTCTCTCATTAATTCTCAGCTGAAGGGCAACTTATCTGTACTCTCCCTTTAGTTATCGTGTGGGAAATTTGGAAGAATAACGAAAAACGTAAATATATAGCTCTGCTAGAAACTGCTCTATGCTTGAGGTTGGGTGTGTTCAGACTTCAGAGTCTGAACCTCATTAGATTCATGTCTCTATTCCACCCCTGTTAACTATGTTAAAGTCAGTGTACATGGAGCGCCGAGAGGTAATCCCAGTTTCCCAGTGACAGTGTTACTGCAGGAGGGAGTGTGATTAGATATGATGACCTTGCTAAAGAGCAAAGAGCTAGAATTTCCTTGGCCATATCTATGAGATTTCACACAATTATCTTAAAGAGAGACTCATTAGTCATAGTGAAGGTACTTTATTAATAACAGTGAGTTCAATCCTCAAAAATTGTTACGTACTATGACTCAGTTTGGAAGGAGTACATTAATGTACAAATACAAATACATAGAAAATAATACAAAATATAAGATTTTGCACTCTACGTACATATTTGTATTTCTACTAATTCCAAACTGAGCCTATGAGGGTAAAATTAATGTCTCTTGTATAGATCAGGAGATTAATTTCCAGGTTCAACACATTATTTTGCGTGAAGGAAACCAACCAGGTTGCAGACTCACAAGCGAATTTCACTAGTTATATATCAACATTGCTTCTTCCACGTCTTAGATATGACTAGTCGATTCCTTCTTTATATTTATTGATATCAGTCCTCCATAGGGTTTTTATAACTTAATGAAACCAAGGTGGCCGGCCACCCCTCCACCAGAGTAAATTTAATTTTGGGTTAAAAGAAAAACAGAGATAATTATTGAACACAAAATAGTACAGTTTGTCATTCAAAACTAACCGATCGAAAATTAGATCTTTCCAAGGACCCATCTCAACATTTGTACTACAACAAAACAATATCTAACCAGAGAAGAATAAAAGACAAAGAAAGGTAGAATTTTTTTCCAAAGTCTGGAGCCCTTCACATGGGTTGCTAACATACGCTTATCATCAGGAGCTCACTCTAGCTCCCACTCAACTTTTATGCTCTTGCTTGTTATCTCAGCAAAGCTAGCTTACCTGTGGCAAACACATCTATAGTGGTATGCACTGTTGATTGGGTCGTTCGCATCGACTGGAATTTGTTCAGCTCTACACTTGAACTTGCACCCTCTACATTCATTGTAAGTGCATGTCGGAGCAGTAGATCCAATCATCATTCTCCTTGAATTCCTGCTCCTCCATCCTTGTTTAACACCCTACAAGGTCCAAGTGGAAGCAGGCAAGAAGAAACATAAATGGAAATTAAATTATTAAAACTCATAAAGTTGAACTACAGACTGAGAGTAATTCGTTTATTTGTTGGTGTTGTTTACCTGCAAAAGCAATTCATTCAGTAATAGAGATGAATGAGAGATCCCCTCATCATCATATGGAAGTGCTACTTCAGCTTCCAACCCTGAATCACTTCAACAGCTTATAAATCATCTTTTATGGAAGCATACACTAATGAAGTATAACAAATTATTGTCTTAAAAATGAATGAAAATTCAATAAATTAAAATAACCCACGTAAAATAAGGAAGGTAACTATAAAATTCAAAAAAAAAAAAAAAGCATTAGCAGGCAGAAAGCAGTGCAAGAATGAGATACTTAAATTTCCTGTGGGGAGGTTTAACACAAATCCAAAAGAAAAGAAAGCAGAAAGGAGTAGTGGAGGGAGCCAAAAGAACAATGTTTGTTGAGTCTGACCTTGTATAAAGAATGACGCAAAGAGGAACGTGAAGAATAGCAAGATCAGGTGCATTGGTTTCTTAATGCCCATTTGCACACCGAACTGGAGAAGATATGAAATGGGAAATGAATGAATGGTCAATATTTAGAACGGTAGAGGAAGAGAGTGGGGGGGTCAGGAATTAAATTGAATAATGGCTATTGGGTATATAGACTGGCAAAATCTGCAGAGATTCAGAACATACCAAAGAGGTCCCCATAGCTGACATCCTTCTTTCAGCGCCAACTCATTGAGAGTCACTGAAGATTTCTGTCATCACTGAGATGGCTTTGTCGAAACCATCTAGATGCCCGTGGTTTTCTTTTGATTTGGGCCTTTGGTAGGTGAAATGTAAAGCAGGACTCGATAGATTTTATCCTTGTCTTCCAAAGAGACAAAATGAGACACTACTGCTACTATGCAGTAACAGGCATGTGGGAGGCCCACATCAAGCCAGCTGACTCTCTCTCTCTCTCTCCTTCTCTCCCTTCTCTCTCTCTCTCTTTCTCTCCACCCCTTTTACTTGGAACTTGGAACTATATGCTTTGATGTGGGGACGCATTATTCACCGTACCCTGCCCAAACCGACATTGGATCCTGAACCATTCGATCCAACTGCAACTCTAGAATATTAATAAAATCAAGCTAATATGAAGACCTTATAGGTACCTTACACGCTTGACACTGGTCTTTTGCATCCTTGGTACTCTCTCCAACTAAATAGTCATCCAACACAATTAGGGTCTAGTTAGAGTTGTGTTTAGTTAGATATGAACAACAGTGGTTTAATTAAATTGGACTCCCCACCCCCCACTCCCACCCCCACAAAAAAAAAGCAGTGCTTTAGGAGTTTCTGTCGCTTATGAAGGGAAGGGAAGAGGAGGGGGAGGGGGGGAGGGCTGCAAGATCATCAGAATCAAGTACTTGTACAGTCTCAATTGCAGTCTTCCAGAAAGTGAGTAGTAAATTTCCCCATCAGAAACTATGAAAAGTTATCACTGGCTAGGATTTCAATTTAATTATTAACAAATCAGATGTTTGAAACTTATTGATATTTCTAATTAGTTTTTAACATGTTAGAGTGAGAGCTATTTAATGGTGGTTTGAGATTCTCCATGCATGAGATTGGGGGGAGATTACCTCATTGTAGTTATATTATATATGATGAGGTCACCAGTCACCTTCATTGTAGCCCGACTTAATCTAACATTTTCAGCTTTGCATGCTTTGTATGGTCCATTCAGTTCATTCTTGTGAATAAGGTTAGGTCCCCCATTGAATAGTATGAACCCTACATCAGAAAGTACACACAGACCTACTACGAATCAGCTGGGAGAAAACACAGAATATTTTGCTTGTCTCTCTCCACTTGATGATGAGCCCGAACCAACAACAAGAATACCCACAGTCATGCACAGTTAGCGGAACCAGTAGCTTTGAGGGGGCGAAGCAAAAAAAACAATCCATGCATGGTTAAAAAGAAAGAGAAAGAAAAAAAAAACAGAATCTGGTCGGTTAAGTCAGATTAAAATTTTGTTTAAAATTTTCCAAGTTTACTTCGTTATTCTTGTTGGTTTTTTAGAGATAAAAGAACATGTGTATACCAAGCACAGTAGCACAAATCTTCCGTTCTTTACAATATACAAATACCTATAGAATAATTGGATTAAGAAGGCAACCTTAATACTCTCGGATAGGGTGGACACAGAACCATGTTTTTGAATAACTATACGAGTTCTAATATTGTATTAATTTGTGGTAAATTCTAGAACATTCTAATATTTCACAATAATTTTTGATAATTATTGGTAAATTATGGTAACTAGTGGTAATTTATTTATTAATACTTTTTGGAGATTTTCTACAAATTTATGATAATTTTTGGTAAATTATTGTAATGTATTTGGGTTTGGTAATTTCTATTTTATATATATATATATATATATAATAGTTTATGATGCTTTAATGTATTTCTGGCATTTTCTTTCAATTTATTTCTAGTAATTTTTATAAATATTAGTATATAATGGTAATTTGTTTTGGTTTTATTATTTAAAGAATTTAGAATATTATTTATTATCTTATTAATTTCAGGTGATTATCATCATTAATTCTACAAATATATGGAATTTACTGGTTATTTTTTACTAACTTATACTAATTTCAATTAAATTATCGTATTTTATGGAAATTAGTGGTTACTTTTGGATAAGTTCTAATAATTTCTGGTAATTTCCATTATATACTAATTTATGACAATTCTTGGTAAATATATACTAATATTTTATACTTATTATTGATAGTTTATTACATTTTAGGCAATTTAACAGTTACTTATGGACATTTTCTACAAATTTATGATAATTTTTGGTAGATTATTGTAATGTATTTGCGCTTACATTATTTGATAATTTCAGGTAATTTTCATCATAATTTCTACTAATTTCTTGTAGTTTCTTTTAATTTTCAAAATTACGGAATTTGGAATCATTTTTTAAAACAATATCAGTAATTAATTTGATGACTTTCCAATTTACCAAAAACCAAGGGAAATTACCAAAATTAATTTTCAAAAATTATTTTGATATTTTATTTCAGTAATAATTTTTGAAAATAATATCAATATAAAGTGATATTTAATTTGAGTAATTGGAGTTTTTAATTTCAGTAATTTCACTAATAAGATTTTTAAATTTTAATTTCAATTTCAGTAATTGGATAATACCATATTATAATTTTAATTTCAGTAATTTCAATATTTAATTTTTGTAATTGCATTTTCTAAATCATTATTTATAATTTCAAATATTGATGGATAATGATTTTCACTAATTATCAATAAAACCTATTCTACAATTATCCATCAATATTTGAAATAGGATTAACGGCTCTAACAACCCTTGTACTATTTGAAAAAGGCAATTTTGCCTTCAAACTAAAAAACTGCCAATTTAGACCCTAGACTTCAAAAAAAAGTCCAACCGTAAGTAGATAACACCCGGTGTTCTACGTAGTTCACAATCCGTTAAATAAATAATAAAATAATAGAAAATGCTGATGTGTTACTATTAAATTCAAAAAATTGAAAATTTGCAAATGAATTCCATTGAATAAAATAAAAATATTTAATATATAATTAATAAATATTGAAAATAATATATAAGTGACTTAAACTTTCATCCTTTAGAAAAAGATAATAGGTGAGCCCAGTTAGAATTATAAGTAGGCCCTACATTTCTCTCTCTCTCTCTCTCTCCCATAATCTCCCTCCCCTACGTTGCCCCTCCTTTCCACCCGCCATTGCCGCTGCAACTCCAATCAAGAACTCAACATAGCCTCAGGCATCACCATTAGAGGTGTAGTCAAATGGTCATGGCGGCAGTTGACCCTGAAGATCCTTGGCCCGCATCCCTCTCGGCCATGGCGATCCTTCAAATATTCATTGCTTTCGTATGTCTGAGGTTGCTGAGGACGCCATTGTTAAGGTTGTTCATTCTGCCAAGTTCACTCATTATTCCCCTACTGTTGCAATTCTTCCTGAAAGAAGGTTAGTAGTTCACTTAACTTTTATGCTTTTATCATCCTCCTACTGTATTTTGTTTGCTCCTTTATTATTTTCTCTAGTCTTACTTTTGAACCAATATAATTCTTGTCTCAAGTGTTTTATTCTTCTATATTTGCAGCTTGACACGCTTCATTTCACCTTTTCTGTTTGATTCCAGCCTTTGTTAATACGCTTCTTTTCACTTGCCTTTTTTACGCTTCCACAGTTGCAAACTTCATTATTTCACTATAAAAAAGTTATCCAGATTCTTAAAGTGACCAACTTTTTAGGCAATTCGTGATGTTCTTCTCTTGGTTTACAATTGTTGGAAAATAATAATAGAAGGTAGAGTGGAATTTATCGGTAATCACTTTCCAAACTAAGAAGTTGCAGAATTGTAATTCTGCAAAATTGTGAGTTTGAGAAATCGCAAGGAGAAGGAGGGCTGAGTCATGTCATTTGGTCATTCTCCTTGAAATCGCATTTGCCCCCTACGGTGCAGTCGGGTGATTATAAATCGCTCAATAAGATAAAACAGCCTAGAGACCACTGGTAGACGTACACTCGCTTATCAAACCTCTGTAAACCACCAAGAATGATGCTTAGAAAGAAGATACTCGACAGAGAAAGCAGACTGTATTGTGTGCACTGTTATGTATTTCTAGGTCGACCAACACTCTCTTTATAGAGTGCTCTTAGAGTGTCTTTTTGAGAGATGTCTCTTCAGAACAATGCACTTGTTCAAAGAGACACAAAGTAGAAGAGACACGAAAAAAAATGAACTTTGAAATTCAAAAGTCAAACAATTTTAAACCGATCAAGACCAAAATGATTCGGTGTAGTGTGCGTATACACGTATACTACCCATGCCCGTGCCCTTGCCCCCACCCTGTCCCAGCCCGGCTCGGCTTAGCTCGCGCATGTTAAAAGCACCCCCAACGCCCCTCACATGCATGTGAACATCTATAGTGCTTTCCTCCTATGGGTCCCTACCCATAGAGAGAACAAGTCTATAGATATATTCAAACTCAACTTCCTTCTCAAGCAATGTGGGACAAGGAGTCTTCCCATGAATTCAAAGGACAAAAGAGAAAGAGACAAAAACCAAAAAACACAAGGGAGGGAGGAGAGATTCTTGAAGTTTTGAGTCTCCCTCCAACAATCCCCCACAAAATTGAAAATTACAAGAAAATCGAACAATCTGAGCATCACAGTGAGAAAGGTATTCATGGAGATGTCTTTTGAACTTCAATCAACACTTAAGTATGGCAGGCTATGTTACAAAGTACAAGTGGAGTCAGACTCCTTCAACCTTTTCTCTTTGTCGTAACTAGCTAACCTGCCAACTAACTCAGCTCACTAGTACTTTAGTGGTTCTTTTGTTTTGGAACATTTCAGCCTTGTTCCCATCTTGAAATCATGAGTGTTCTAGAGAGTTAGCCCTTAGATCTCTCTTAGAAGCGACCACACTTCACACTCACTTAGGTCAGTAATTTAGCATACACTACACAGACTATTCTTAACTGATTAAGAGCCTTACGTTCAACCTCCTCAAACTGCAATGAGCACTATCTTACTTCAGCGTCTGAAATGGGGCACAAATTGATATTGCTTTCCCAAATCATCTAGCAACTCGTTTTACCCATTCAACCTAATTCCAAGGATCTCCTTTCACATAGCTTAGGTGTCCATCACTAATGACTTATATAACGGGCTTCAGCCCCATTCCTACCGATGCCTCATAAACCACTTTAGATGTCTATGGTTTGGTTAATGAATATGCAAGGTCCTTTTCAAACCTCACAAAATTCAAAGCAATTGAACCTTCGTTGAGGTATTGTCTTACCAAGTTATGCCTTAGGCGGATGTGCCTCCTTTTACCGTTGTAAATTCTGTTCTTGACTCTAACCATCACTGCTTGACTATCACAATGGAGAGATATCGACGGAACCGGTCGTGGCCAAAGTGGTATATCTACCAAAAAAGTCCTTAGCCACTCTACCTCGGACCCTATAATGCAATGAATTTGGCCTCCATTGTTAAGCTAGTATTATAGGACTGCTTTGCCGCTTTCAATGATATTGCTCTACCATGTAAGGTAAAAACATATCCATTGGTGGAAGTAATATCGTCATTTGAATATGAAATCCAATTTGCATTGGTAAAGCCCTCTAAAATAGGAGGAAAACCTGAGTAGTGTAAACCAAAATTTATAGTTCCTTTTAAATATTTTAATAACCTTACTACAACTTTTCAATGTTCATTTATAGGATTATGAGTATGCTGACTTAATTTTCCAACAACTATTGCTATATCTGGTCTTGTGCAATTCATTATGTAAAACACAGATTTAGTTATACTTGCATACTCCTTTTGTGAAACAGGTTCTCCTACATGGTTCCTTAAATGAATACTACAATCAAGAGGTGTTTTAATAGGTTTATAGTCATAGTGTCCAAATTTTCTAAGAATACATTCTACATGGTGTTATTGGAAGAGAATAAAAGTTCCTTGTTGTTTATGGATTTTAATCCCCAAGATTATATCAGTATCACCTAAGTCTTTGGTATCAAATTTAGACATTAGAAACTGTTTTGATTCTTTTACTACCTCCAAACTTGTTTCCATTATTATCATATCATCAACATATAAACAGATCATGACTCATTTATCATTTACAAACTTGCTATAGATGCATCTATCGGAATCATTTCTATTATATCATTTTGTTACTAATACATTATCAAATTTTTCATGCCACTATTTGGGAGCTTGTTTTAAGCCATACAAAGACTTAATTAGCTTGCATACTTTATTTTCTTGTCCTGACATTATAAAGCCTTCAAGTTGCTTAATATGCGTTTCTTCCTCTAATTCCCCATTTAAGAAAGTTGTTTTTACATTCATTTGATGAATTACTATTTTGAAAATGGATGCTATAGAAAATAAGACTCCAATTGTAGTTAACCTTGCAACCGTGGAATAAGTGCCAAAGAAATCTACATCTTTCTTTTGCCTGAAACCTTTAGCAACTAATCTGGCCTTGAATTTATCTATTGTACCATCTGATTTCAATTTTTTCTTAAAACTCCACTTAGTGCCTTCGTTCAAGGAGGGAGATCTACAAGTTTCCAAGTGTGATTAATGACTAAGAATCTATTTCACTTCTTAAGGCTTTCTTTCGAAAATACTGTATTAAATGAGGTTACGACTTCTTGATAGGTTATTGGGTCCTTGTCCTCCAGAAATGTGAACATTCTGTCACCCAAGTTTATTTCTTTCCTCTGTCTTTTACTTCTCCTTAAGTCTAGTTCTTGATTCCTAGAATTTGTGTTTTTTTTACTAAGTGAAGTACTGATTACTTGAACATTCAACTGTTGTTCTTGGTTTCTATTATGGAGTTAGGAAGGTTCTCTATTTATTATTTGTTTTCTCTATGGAAAAATGTACTTAAAGAATTTTGCATCTCGAGACTCAATTATTGTGTTGTTCTCTACAATATTATCAATTGTTTTAATTACAAGGAACCGATAAGGCGCACTGTTTTGTGCATATCCAATGAATACAGTCACTAGTTTTTTGTCCCAATTTCTTTCTTTTAGGTTTAGGTATTTCAACCTTTAGTAAGCAACCCCAAACTTTTAGGTAGTTTAAACTAGGTTTCCTGTTATGCCACAGTTCAAATGGTATTTTTCCTTTCTTCTTAGGAGGTATTCTATTATATAAGTGACAATCCGTTATGATTGCTTCCTCCCACAAGTTCGGAAGTGTACCTAAACTAATAAGTATAGCATTCATCACTTCTTTTAATGCTCTGTTAAGTCTTTCTACAACTCCATTAGATTTAGGTTGGTAAGGGGTTATGATTTCATGTATGATTTTATTTTCTTCAAGGAATTTTCTGATGGTTTCTCCATCATATTCAGTCTCTCTATCCGTTCTAAGTCTTTTTATTTTTTTTTCTAATAAATTTACTACTTCAGTCTTGTAAGTTATAAAAGCTTGTTCAATTACATCTTTTGATCTAAGTACGATTACTTTTGCATATCTAAAAAAGTCATTTGTGAAAGTTATATAATATCTTTTTCCTCCTTTAGCTTCAAGGAATTTTCTGATGATTTCTCCATCATATTCAGTCCCTCTATTTGTTTTAAGTCTTTTTATTTTCTTTCCTAACTGATTTACTACTTCAGTCTTATAAGTTATAAAAGCTTGTTCAGCCTCATCTTTTAAAATTGCTTTTGCATATCTAGAAAAGTCATTTGTGAAAGTTATATCATATTTTTTTCCTCCTTTAGCTTCATGAAACATAAGGTTTTCTAGATCACTGTGTATAAGTTGCAGTAATTCAGTTTTTCTTTGTACACTTTTATGAGGTATTTTAGTGAATTTTGCTTATACACATACTTGGCATTTTTCATTTGTAAAATCAATAGGAACATTCAAAACTCCTAATTTACATAATCGTTTTAAATAAGGAGCACAACGATGTCCTAATCTAGCATGCCAAATATCAAATGATTCAATAATATAAGCAGAAGAAGAAGCATTCTCATTCATAATAATATCAGAAATGTTCAGTAAAAATAGTCCACCAGCATTAATTGTATCATTTTCCAATAAATACATTATTTTTAGTCAACATAGCCTTGTCTGCTTCAAATGTGAGATTTAGTCCTACTTTGTTGAGGAATGCTCCCGACACCAAATTTTGTCTGATCTTTGGCACATGCAAACATCATTCAGCATTAGGATTTTTCCAAGTCAATTTTAGGAGCACTTTTCCTTTTCCAATACCTTCAAAGCTTGTGAGTTTCTCATAAAGACTTGCTCTACCTCAATTTGAATTGTTTACTCAGAAGGGGCTACGATCCCCACATATGTGCTTAGTAGCACTAGTGTCCAATACCCACTCCTTTAATTTATCAACCAATTTTGCCTTAGTTACCATGGCTGCAATAACATCCTTAGTCAAATTGACCTTTGGTTTCCTAGACTTTCTTCTTTTGGTACCAGCAGCCTTTCTTGTAATGCCCAAGTTTGCCACATGCAAAGCACTTTCCTTTCTTTTGTTGCTTGTTGAATTTTTGATCATTTTTTATATTCAGATTATTTTTTAATTTTGTAGCCATTTCCTCTACCAAATTGGTTTTGGAAATCTAATTTTTATCATCATCTTTCTTTCTATTCTTTTCTTTTATTTTAATTCGGACCACTACTTGGTCCAAAATAGTGTCATTTCTCTTATGATTCATACTTGTTTTGAAATCATCAGGCAGTATCATGCCTTCCTTTGCTAGTTCCCCCACAAGCACTTGAAACTCATATATTTGGTCAGACACGTCCATGTCTTTTTTTATGGTAAAATGCAGGAAATTGGCAATCACATGTTTTTTATTCCCAACATTTTCTAGAGCATATTTGTTGTCCAATGCATTCCAAATTTCATAGGCAAAGTTATAGGAAGAGTTCTTCGAATGCTATAAAATGAGAGAGCTAGAAAGCTACGAATGCTAAATTGTGCGTACATTTTCAAAGGAATGGAACGCCTTTATATAGGTGCAAGTTGCCATGGGTTTCACGTAACGCATCCGAGATCACCAGCCCATCTTGTTCGAAGGCGGTTTCATGCCTAGAGACGGACTTTGCGTAAATCGATAACGCTTATCCGATTGCCTCCAAAGTGGGAGGGATGGGAGTAAGTTCCGTCAATGTGGCGACGTGATCCTAGAGGAATCAGAGATGATAACTCACTCAAAAAGGAGGTCGCCCGTCACGTCGTGCAAGTCACCAATCGGGCCTCGGTCAGGCAAACAGAGGCTAGAGGTGTAAATCGAGCCGTGCCGCCTGCGGTCGGAACGATTTTGAGTCAACCTAGCCCGATGGTCCATGGGTTGTGCTGCGGCTCGACACAATTGTATGGGCCGATGGGTCGTGTCGGGCCGGCATGGCCTACACTGTTGTGTTGTGCCACCCATGGCCCATGGGCTGGCACGACCCATATATATATACTTATATGTATTTCTTATATATTTTATATATATTTATATATATATATATAATATTATATAAATTATAATTATATAATAATATATTAATAAAATAAACATTTTCCAATTTTATTATAATAATTTATTTAGTTATTGAATATATAAGCAATTGTATACATTAAAATTAAAATTTTAAGATTTTTTATTTTTTTAAATAAACAACTTTGATCCAGTCCACAACCTGGCCTAGCCTAAGGCTCGGTCTATGGACTAGCCTGGCATGGGCCCACACGGGTTGCACTTTGCGCAGGATGCACACAGACCTTGTCGTGCTGGCCCAATACGACCCATTTTACAGCTCTAGTGGAGGTAGGTCGCCTCTTACGCCGACCTAATACCTTCTAGGGAATCCACAAGTCAATATGCTGATGTGGGGTCAAGGAGGTCCGAAGTACTCACGAAGTCAATGCTTATGTGGCACCGAGATATCGTATGACGGTTCTGGGGTGCCATGTGCCGCAATGTCACTAGAGGGCCAAATCACCACTCATCAATTGCCCCCACTCCTGAGTCGAGGCCGGTTCGGCGAAAGGAGTAGTTCATCGTGGATCATTGGCTCAGAATGACTAGTTCGGTCGATCTGTTTTCAACTCAGTCTGCTCACCTAGTTCAGTCTAAAGAGCGGAATGGCATGCACGGTGGATTTAAATTTCAAATCAAGTGCACAAATTCAAAATTATAATTTGCGCATGAAATATTGAAGCAGCGCGTCCCTCCTGATCGTCGGATCAAGTGTATCTTGGTCGTTATTTCTCTACTCTCCATGGCTATAAATAGGGGACCCCCTCAAGGGTCCCATTTGCACTATTTTGAGCTTTTTGCGGAGAAGTTGAGCAAGAAGTCAAAGGCAAGGTTCACAGTGAGATTGCTTCCAACTTGTTGAGACTAGTCCGGTTAGGCGAGGTCGATCAGTTTGTCAATGAGTCCTTCCCCCTATCTTTGTCATTTCTTCAAGCAAGTCAAAGAGGGAGTCTTCCAAGTCTGCCCAAGCTGAGGAGGGTACCTTGGGTCAACAGTGATGGGATTCCCAAATAGAGACCTCAACCTCTCAATGAGAATCGTAGGTGAATTCTTAGTTTAGACCTACCGAGCTAAGCGGGGATGTGATTGCAAGCCTAATATCCACCTTTTAGATCTCGAACACTTTTGGTTGCATCCTGCCCAGTTTGAACCAATTTCCTTGGAGTCACGACCGGGCTGAGATCTACGTCTTTGAGGAGGTACTGATTGTCGGCCTCCGGTTTCCTCTCCATCCCTTCATCTATAAGATTCTTAATTACTACAACATCTCCTTAGGCCAGCTCCATCCTAACTCCATTAGGAGAATAGTGGGAATTATTTCACTTTGGTACCACCTCAATTTCCCATTGGATATAAACATCTTCTCAGGGATTTGTCATATAAAGAGGGTTCCCAATGAGACCTACTATTAAACGGATTTCCAGGCTCTATGTACCTATTGTGTTGGATTACTATTTTGATGTGAAATAAGGTTCAAGATCAAAATGATCCCGATTAGATGATCGAAATCGATTCCGACTTGGGATGTTAAGATCAAGGGGTAAACGGTGTCAGATTTGGATGATCTTAGTGTCGTCGGATTTGGATTTTTGGGCTCTTATAGTTTAGGATGATCAGAATGTAGTTTAGAATCAAAATGATCTTGACCAAATGATCAGAATCAATTCCAGCTTCGGGTCTGAAGATGAAGGGGTAAACGGTATCAGATTTCAGTGGTTTAGGTGTCATCAGATTTGTATTTTTGGGCTCCTAGATTTCTGATTTGACATGAGATGAGATTCAGGATCAAAATGACCCTGGTTAAATGATCAGAACCGGTTCTAGATTCGGGTGTTAAGATGAGGGGGTAAACGGTGTCAGATTTGGGTGATCTTGATGTTGTTAGATCTAGAATTTTGGGCTTTATCTGCCTATGGTCTCAGATCCTTGAGGTCCAAACTTTTGAAAAAGTCCAAGAATACCCCTAGGTCAGCTGAAGAGCACAAAAATGTGGTGTTTATAGATTGGTTATTTGGATTAAATTTTTGCTCTCAATGCTTGTCTCCCTCAAACTACTTATGGGAGATGTAGCCACTGAGGTAACATGTTAGATGAGGTGCTCAATTTTGTTTTTGAGCTCTTATCAGTCCTCAGTATTGTGCCCATAACCTTGACGAAACCTATAACACTTATCTTAATCTCCATAATTGAATTTGAGCTTGTTTGGACATCTAAGGAAGGGTTTGTCATAGGCCTCAAGTAGGATTTTTGTCCATGAGGTGTTTACGGGGGTGTAGTTATTATAAGTTGGGGCCTTTAGGGCTTGGTTAGGATCTTTAAAATAGGATGAGCTTCTCCTACAACCATTCCTATTTCTATCCTTGTGATCATCTTTGTCTCTATCCATTTTTCTTCGATCCAATCTCTCTTTTTTCGTTGTTTGGTGGTTCTATTTTGTCTTCTCGATGTTAATGTATTTCTCAACTCAAAGGAGGAGGTTGATCATGCCTTTTGATGGTTTCTTTGCAAGGGAAAAGTTGAATTCCCCATTCTAAACACCATTAGTGAAGTCGGCCACTACAAGAGAGGAGTCAAGCTCCCTTGCGTATAAGGCCTCAACATTGAATCTCTTAATGCATTCTTGAAGTGTCTCATCTCTCTTTCATCAAACCTCCATTAGTGATGCCAAGGTCTAATTATACTTCTTATTGTTGATGAAGTGGTTCATAAACATATTGGCAAGCTTATCCCATGAGTTGATCAACTTAGGCAATACTCTAGAGAACCATTACCAATTTGTATCCCTAAATGTGGCCTAGAAGGCCCTATAGGTGATTGGTTTACTATAATCATGAAGTAACATGAGGGCCCTAAAGTTCTCTAGGTGGTCTATAGGCTCTCATATGCCACTGTAGATATATGTTTGATATCTTAAAGATGGATTGGAGAGAATCATCTCAAATGTATGCAATGAAGGGAGGGTCCTTTGATAGTTGTTGTTCAAGGTTGAGTTGTGACTTTCTTCCTTCATCAATCGCTAAAAGTTGAGTTCCCATGTCTTTGAACTCCTCATCGATGTTTGGTTTTTAGCCTATTTTTTGGGGACTAGGTGTGCCCATTCATAATCAAGTTCGTCCTAGTCCTAAAGACTTCTAAAGGAGGTTCTACTTGGATGGTCCACCTTTTGGTGGGTGTCGAGCACCGTTTGATGTGGACAAAAAAGAAAATTACATGCAACAATAAGAAATGCCAAGTTGAGAACAACAAACAAGTTGGATTTTTTTAGGGATTTCATAACTGAACCTAAAGTAAGATTCCTCCTGGAACAGTTCCACTACAGTAACAATGGCAACAAGCTGAAAGCCAATTAAAACAAGTTAGCTACACGAGAAGCCAATTAAAATATTTACAAGAGATAAATAACCAAAAGCCCCCTCCAAAAACAACCCCCTTCTCTTTTATAAGACCCAATGGCTTGCTGGAGAAGCCAATTAAAATATTTACACATAAACCCCCCAGAATGTCTCCCTCTCACAAACAATCCCATAAGAACAAAACTAACTTCAATGAACCCCCACAAAAATAACTTTTGTTGCACCCAATTGCCCCTGATCAGAATCTGAATTATAAAATGACAAAAATACCCCTAGTCCCAAACTGTCAACAAATCTACCCTGTGTGAGCTATTATGCCAAAAAGAGTTCGACCCTATGTGAGCAACAATTTTAGCAGCATTGCACTTGTCTCCATGTATCTTCATAAACTCCTCTTCACTAACCGAAGTTCTCAATTGTTGGTTTCCCTTTCCACTTGACCAATAACTTAAAATAGGTCCCATTTCGAGTATTGGTGACTCGAACATCTTCTATAAACTTTACTTGTTCAAACTCATCAGAATTGCTGGCCCATTGTGCTTATCCTTTCAAAACCTTGGTTGCTTGTTCTAGATCTCTATGGTAATCAAAGAGATTTGCTACATTAAAAATGGGTGAAATTGATAAATCACCTGGTAGCTCAATTTCATATGCATTGTCACCAAATTGTCTCAGCACTTGACATGGCCCAATCTTTTTCTGCTTCAACTTATGGTAAGTCCCTATTGGAAACCTCTCAGGCCACAAATAAACCATGACTAGATCTCTCTCATCAAACACCTTCATCCTTAGCTTTTTTATACCTTTGGTTGCTTTCTATTAGCTTTTGTCATATATTCTCTTGAATCTCTTGAATGGATTCAACTAAGGCCTTGGCATCATCACTCATTCGCCGCAACCCTATTATGAGAGCTAGATCAACAACACCTTTAGGTGACCGACCATACACAACCTCAAAAGGAGTCTTTCCTATAGATTTATTAACTCAATCATTGAAGGCAAACTCAACTTGTGGTAGGATGAGATCTCATTGCTTTAAGTAATCTCCAAGGTTCAAAGTATCGATACAATACACCCTGTATCGGGTGTATCATATCGTATCTTTTGGTCTCGATACATCTATTTATAGGTGTTTTGGGGCCCCCATTTATTTCAATAAAAAACACTTAAAAATCATCTCTAGAAATCAAGTTTTGAAAAAAAAACTAAAAAAAAAGTATTGAGTAGTAAGTTTTTAGTACTGATACGCCCCTGCCAATACACAGGGGTGTATCGATACTTTGAACCATGGTAATCTCTAGCTAAGCTCCTCAACAAATTGTCCAAGTTTCGATTAACCACTTCAGTTTGTCCATCTATTTATGGGTGAAGTGTACTACTATATTGTAGGGTAGTACCCATACGGTTCCATAAACTCCTCCACAAGTGGCTAAGAAATCTTGTATCATGATTTGACATGTTATACCTTGGCAATCCATGCAACAGAACAAATTCTTTAAACAAGTTAGCTACATGAGAAGCATCAAAAGTCTTTTGGCAACCAATGAAGTGGGCCATTTTATAGAAATGATCAACCACAACAAAAATAGAATCATTACCCCTAGTTTTTCTTGACAACCCCAACGCAAAATCCATAGTAATATCGGTCCATGGTGCTTCTAGTATTGGTAAGGGAAGATACAAACTTCTATTTTGATGCTAATCCTTAGATGTTTGGCACTTGTGACATTGATCAACATAGTAAAATACATCCTTTTGTAGCCTTGATCAAAAGTATCTTTTGGAGACTATTTCAAGTATCTTCTTACGACTAAAATGTCCCTTGCAATGTAAATCAGCAATGAGTAATGCCCTCAAAGACCCTGAAATAATGCATAACCTATTGCCCATGAATAAGTAACCATCATTCCACACAAACTTGGCTTGAATATCCTTGTCACCTATTGCATAGCTTCCACAAATAGGGCTAAGATAAGGATCACATTGGTATTGATCTTTGATGGAGCTAAATCCCACAACATTAGTAAACATTGTTAATAACAAGTGAACTCTCCTACTAAGAGCATCGACTACTCAGTTTTGTTGTTCAGGCTTATGTTTCAAAACAAAATTATATTCTTGTAGAAAATCAACCCATTTAGCATGTCTTTCCTTTATCTTTTGTTGGGAGTTAAGATGTTTCAATGCTTCATGGTTTCAATACAACACAAACACCCGTTGGCTAAGATAATGTTTCCAAAACTTCAAGGCATGTAAAATGGCATAAAACTCAACATCATAAGTGGAATACCTCCTTCTGGAATCATTGAGTTTCTCACTAAGTAAGCAACTAGACGACCTTCTTGACTAAGGACAACTTCAATCCCTACATGTGATGCATCACATTCAACTTCAAAGAGCTTGTTAAAATTAGGTAAAGCCAGTACTAGAGCCTTGGTCATCCTCATCTTTAGCTCTTGGAAGCTTTTCATAGCTGCAAAAGTCCAAGTAAACTCACTTCCTTTCAAGCATTCAATAATGGGTGCCACAATAGTGCTAAAATTTTTATAAACCGACAATTAAAAGTGTCTAGCCCACTACGAATTTCAATTAAGGTCTCTGGTATCGGCCACTCTTGAATAGCTTGAACCTTTTCCTGATCCATTTTAATCTCCTTATTGAAACAACATACCCCAAAAGCAACAACCGATATATCATAAAATAACACCTTTTCAAGTTTATACATAAACTGATTTTGCCTCAAGACTTATAAGACTGCTCTCAAGTGTTCTAAGTAACTGTCATGATCTTTGTTGTGGATGAGTATGTTATCAAAATAAACTACTTCAAACTTCCCCATAAACGGCCTTAGAACATGGCTCATGAACCTTTTAAAGGTATTAGGAGAATTAGACAACCCAAATGGTATAACCAACCATTCATAAAGACCTTAGTCTTGAATTCAATCTTCCACTCATCCCCCTCTCGGATATGAATTTGATGGTACCCATTGTGAGCATCAGAAAATAGTTCACTTTGCCACTTGGGCTGGAAATGGAGTCGCCACCCATCAGATTAGGAATTGAAGGTGATGGGACCACTGAGATCTACATCGAAAATCATTTTTGTTTAATAGTGACTCCAGTAGACTGAGGCACCAATTAAAACAGCTTGGGTAAGACTCGAATGGGAGAAGAAAGGGCTTAGGCACCCCTTTCCCAAGTCTAATAGGTGGGGCCCACATGATATTACAGCCTCCGAAATGAAACAGAAGTAATTACTTAAACAAACGACGGCTAGCTAAGAAGAGTAAAGAGAAAAGCTAGAAAAAAAAGGACTAGGCACCTATAATCTTAAAGCATCAATTGGATCAAATGAAACTAAACAAAGCATACTTCATCATTTAACATGGACAAACAAGTATAAGCTAGTTTGGAAAAGGATGAAAATAACAGGCCTCTGTAAATGAACAGATGAATCAAAATGAAATAAAATAAAACAAAAGAAAAAGAACTAACAAAGGTCTCTATATCTCATCAGCCTACCACATCATAAACTTCAAAGAAAAGGAAGAACAAATTCCAGGTAGAACCGAATTAGTCATAGATCTAACAACACAAAGCATAGTAAATTCCAGGTTAGATTGGGTTGAAGAGCAGATCTATGGGGGTAAGCTCGATGGAACCTACTTCATCGATCTGTTCCCCAACCTCTAATTGTCACTGTAAAAAAAAAGGAAATAAGAGTTTCAGTGAGGCTACCTGAGTAATGTCCTAGCCTGAAATCGGATGTTGCAACTAGGGAAGGATTTCCTTGTTTTGGTTGGTTTGTCTTGGATGACAATGTTGGCTGAGGTAGAATTCGAGGGAGTGATGAGAGGAGTGTATTTCCCTTATGAAGGTTGCCTGAATCAGGATCAAACTTGATCCGTGATTGAATGCTGACATCCAGAAGAAAATGGAACCGAGCTGCCACTTGATTCTACTTAACTAGTGAAGTGAACCGAAACATGGAAAAATGGAGTCTGAGATCTCCAATGCCTAGCAACGGTGGAAGGAGATTGGTTCTGTGGGCAGTAGGGCCATACAGACGAAGAATGAAGAAGAAGGTGAGAACCGAGAGAAAAGAAAGATAGAGGAGGGGATGATTTGGGATTGATCCGCTGTTGCTAAGAGTTGCAATTGCGGATAAGAGGAAAACGATGAACAGGGAGCAGGGAAGTAGGAATAAGTAACAAAAGAAAGGATAGCTCAAAAAAAGATCACCAATTGATCTAAAATTATTCAAAATACTGAAATAAAGGGGTAGATCGAAGGAAAGGGATTTGCAATCCGCCGCTGCAATTCGTCGAAGCGGCAGAGCCTGGAAGAAATTTGAGAAGGAGAAGAAGAAGAAGAAGAAAAAGAAGAAGAAGAAAAGAATGAAGAGAGAAAGATGGAGAGAGGAGGGTTTGTCGCTGAATCGCCGCCGCTCTAGTTTTGTGCTCAAAGGAGGCAAGACGATGAATAGTTGATTCTCTTTTAATGAAGATAGGTTTGGTTAAATATTGGGGTATGGGGGCAGTTTCGTAATTTTTAGGAATTTAAGTGGTATTTTTATAATTTTGAAAAAATATGGTCAAACTGGGTCAGAGGATGGTCAAACCAGGGTTCTGGATGAATGACTAAGGTTTTGGGTAAAAAATGGAGGGTTGAGATGGGTCTGACCACAAAGAGTGGGTTTTTGTGTAGGCCAACGGGATTGGCTGAAATAGAATATTTTTAGACGAAAGGGTAAATAAGAGTGTTTTTGAGTAAAATTTCATAGGGTAGGGTTTTCCAACATTCCCAGTTAATTGGTGGGGTCAGATTGGCCCAACTAGGTCTGGACTAGGCAGATCTGGAAAGGGCTCGATTCAATTAATTTAGGGCCTCGAAATGGAATCTTGGTATGATTGAAGGTAAATGGAGGTGTTTTGGGCTGAGATTTCATATGTAGAGGTTTTCTGGCATTCTGGGGTGCTTGGCAAGGTTTGATTGGTTTATATGTGTTTGGATCAAGGGAATCTAGGTTCTGAGTGTTTTGGCTAATGAAAGAGGTTGAAATGGAATCTTTGTTTAATGAATGAGTGAATGGAGGAATCTTAAGTTCAAATTTCATTGTAAGTGTTTTGGAAGGTTCTGAGTCTGGTGGTTGTGTCTGGTCTAATGGTTGAGGTGTAAGTGGGGGTCGATCGAGGCAATTGGATTGGTATCAGACAGGTTTAACTTTGGATTTAAGGGCTCTTGGGGTGAATTTCAAGATTTTTGGGTTTTGGGGTGTTTCAAAGAGGTCGAATGAGTCTGATCGGGTGTTTAGGGTGAATTAGGGGTAGAGGCGGTGGACTGAGCAAAAATCGGGTGTTGACACCCACTCTTCAAATCTATCTTTGAAAAGACTTATAAGCCAACCAATGTGTCTAACATGTCATCAAGGCAAGGTATAGGAAATCTGTATTTAATCATAATCTTGTTAATAGCACAACTGCCAACACACATACACCAACTACCATCTTTCTTTGGTTTGAGCAAAGTTGGTATAGCACATGGGCTTAAGCTCTCACGGATTAGCCCCTTCTTCAACAAATCTGTTACTTGTCTTTGGAGCTCCTCATGTTCCTTACGGCTCATTCTATAGTGGGGTAAGTTAGGCAATGTTGCTTCCAACACTAAATCTATATGATGTTGTACATTTCTTAAGGGAGGAATGCCATTGGTTTATTCCTCAAGCATCAAATCAGCATACTCACGAAGTAGCTTCTTCACCATCTTTAGAATAGGTGTTTCTTTGGTAGCCTCTATTGCAACCATCACATAAACAACATTCAAATTTTCATCTTCTTGAGCCAATTTGTTTGAGGTGAAGAGAGTAGTGGTTGGTTTGGTTTCCTTCTTTGAAAATGAATCAAGTTGCATTGGTTTAAGAGTTATCTTCTTATTGTCTTTCACAAAGTTGTATGTGTTCTTGTCCCCATAACAAATGGTCTTATGGTCATATTGCCATGGATGTCCTAAAAGAATATAACATGAATCCATTGGGACAACATCACACCATACTGATTCTTCAAATGTATTCCCAATAAAGAAATTAACTAAGCATTTAGAATAAACTCTTACCTCATTTCCTTTTGTTAAACCAAAAATACGATATGGTCAGGGTTGTTTAATAATCTTGAGCTATAATTTATTCACCATCTCATGAGAAACAAGATTTTCACTACTCCCACTATCAATGATTAAGTTACACAACTTCCCACCAATTGTACAACATGTTCTAAAGATATTCTTTCTCAACAAGTCCCCTGGTAGTGGTTCTTAAGGTGCAACCATAGAGTGTTGTATCACTAGATCACCCTCAATGTCCCTGTCCAAGTTTTTCTTCTTCTAAAGTATTAGTTTTGATAGTTTTAGCCACTTGTCCATCCTCAAAATGGCCTATATCATCTTGTTGTTCATCAATGACTTCATTGACTAGATGTGTTTGCCCTTCAACCCAAGCTTCACTTTGCCCTTCAGCCTGCATCAATGGTTTTTCTTTGTGTTTTATTTATTTTTTTCAAAATTGGTTCAGAGGGGTCGGTTTATGTCCCGGATACCCTCTGAACCATGGCTGACCCGATACACCCCTTGTAGGGGCTATCAGGAAGGCCCTGATACGATACGTATCGGCCGATACATCACGATATTTTGAACCTTGCTTCAATCCTTCCCGTAGGACATTCATTTGAACGATGTGTCAACTCCATACACTTGAAACATATAATAGTAGGCTTCCCTTGACTGCTTTTTGTTGAATTTGAAGTCCCTTGGACTGTAGGTCATGTTTGGTTGATCACACAACTCCTACCAGCCCCAACACTTTGACCTACTGATGAAGATGTACCTTGGACAACACTTAGCCTCCACCTTGAGCTCCAACTTAATTGAACTTTAACCTTTAGATCTAGTTGATATGCATCCTTTACCTTATACGAACAATATAGGCTGACTTGATCTTGTATTGGCAACCTCAAACCATTGATATATCTATTAAAATTTTTCTATTCTATTTCTATCTTATTTCTTCAAAGAGTTAGTCTATTAAACTCTTTTTTGTATTCCTTCACACTCTTTTCTTGTTGCCTTAAATTTTGCACTCTTTGGTAAGGAGTTTGCTCATAGTCTAATGGTAAAAATTGGAATTTTAGATTCTTTTTCATTCTTCCCTAGGAACTAACCTTTCTTTTCCCCTTCCTTTCTCTGTCCCTTTGGTAATTTTTCCACCAACCCAAGGATGTCCTACACATCTTTACTATTACAAGCTTCACTTTTCTTTCTTTATTCATTTCTTTCCAATCAAAATAGTTTTCAATGTTGTCTAGCCAGTCTAGAAACTCTTCAAGTTCCAACTCACCATCAAACTCGTTAATATGAAGTTGAACACCATGACCTTGATTGGATTGTAAGCACTATTTGGTCTTCCCATCGTTGGTTGTTATTCCTTTCATGTTGATCACCTTCAAGTTCTTCAATGTCTTCACCTGATTCTTCACTAATAATATTAGCGGGTCATTCGTCAAATCTAGGAGCTTGTCTTCTTCTTCCTAGCCCCAAAACACTTGTTATGTCACCATCCCTAACAGCATTTTGAGCTATAAGTTGAGCAAGACACTCAATCTATTCTTTCAACCCTCTTATAGCCTCTTGGAAAACCTCTACAGTGACATGTGGTGGTCTTCTACCATCCCTACTACACCCACCCCTTGCAACCATAACAATATAGCAAAACACAACGAGGAGATGAAACTTTGAAGCAAACCCAAGGAAAAAACTTGCTCCAATACCACTTGATGTGGACAAAAAAACAAATTGCATTCAACACTACAAGTATATAGTAGTAAGCACAAGAAATACTAAAATGAAAACAACAAACAAGTTGGATTTTTTTAGGGATTTCAGACCTAAGCCTCAAGTAAAACTCCTCTTGGAATAGTTTGCTATAGTAACAATGGTAGCAATCTAGCCTCTTGTGCAGACACGCATTGATGGAGGGATTGGAAAGTGTCAAAATTGGTCGACTCCTCAAAAACAAATCTCTCAATACTTGAAAACCCTAACTGGGGCTGAACTACAACTCAAACAAGAGAGAAAGAACTAAAAGACCCCTCTATAAACAGCCCCCCTTCTCTTTTATAAGACACAATGGCTTGCTAGATAAGCCAATTAAAATATTTACACATAAACCACTACAATGTTTTCCTTTCACAAGCAACTTCATAAGAACAAAACTAATTTTAATGAACCCCAAAAGATAACTTTTGTTACAAAAATACCCAAGATACCAAAACCCAACAGCTGAGTACCCAATTGCCCCTGACCAGAATCTGAATCATAAAATGACAAAAATACCCTTGTTCCCAAATTTTCAACAAAGCTACCCAAAAGCAACAATTTGGGGTCCTACTAAAAAAGCATGCAAAACATAATACGTTCACTTTTTTTCTCCTTTTTTTCTTCTATTTTTTTTTGGCCTCATCACCATCCTATTGGTGTTGGTGTTGCTTGTACCTTAGCTTTAATCAGATTGATGTACACTGAGTTTTATGTTTTTATAATATTAGTACATTATTGTTTTATATTTAGATTAGTATGCTTTTGTGAATTACTCCTTAAATTGGACACTTATGAGACTTGTGTTAGTTTAGAAAGTTTTCAACCATTGAATACACTTGGGGAGTTTATCCTAACAAAGTTGACATTGATGTGCTGCCAAATTAGTGGAGCAACTTGTCTCAACAACTAGGATTAGACACCAAGTACAATTATTTGGTATTTGTAAGAAGTACAAACTTGGACAAATTTCCAATTATACCCTAGACCTTGGAGACAAATGGGCAAAACTGGAAAGTTTACACTTAACTGTAGACTTAATTATGATACTACACTAGGTCTTGGACTAAATTGCTTTTGATATGCCATCTATTAAGATCCACTTAGGCTATGTTAGTTGCAGTGCAATTTTATTTGCACTAGTACAACTATTAAGATCCATTCCTTAATTTACTTCATTTGTATTGCAACCAAACAAAATAAGCTAAAATTTGAAATAAAACTAGGTTAGAATTTACACTCAAATCATTTGCATTGCCATAGTTTTGCATCAGTGCAAATTTATTTGCATTGCAACAACACAAAGCCTTAGGGTCAAATACCTGGGAATGTTGAAGAAGTTTTGAATATTATCTTAGTGAGTGATCACAATGATAGGATCAACCCTTTGTTTGACAAAGTAAATATTAAGATTTACACTTTCTTTAATGGAAACCTAAAACTATTGACAATAGATTTCAATTGTATTTGAAATCATTTTGCAAAACGTATTTATACTTATATTATATTATTTTCTAGAAAAGTTTTGCAAAAGGTTTTAATCCCCAAATCCATCTTAGTAAAGGGTGTGATACTGCATTTTACAATTAGCGAAGAGGTTCTTTTTTGTGAACAATGTTTTGATCATTTAGGGCTGAAAGGTTAAGGGAAAGAGGCCATTATAGGGCTAATAACCTGATGGACTTTATCTCATATCAATTCATTATCCTTGGACTTCATAAGGTGGTTGAAATCAAGGCTCACTTAGACTTAAGTGTTCCCAACTAGGTTGGCTCAAGGGGTTCATTGCCTTCGTGTAATGAATTCGATCTATCTCCAGACATGGGATGAATCCATATGGACTTATGTGAAAGCACTGTATGCCATACACTATATAGGCCTAAGAAGCCTAACAATATTATGTAAGTGAATCACTAAGGGAAATGGGCCTTAGTCCATTACTAGTAAGACTATTTAAACTAGTCACATGTCAATACTTAAGTTGTCATGTGATTTAGATTGAATATGGGTATGAAAATGGGTATAGAGATCTTTCTGTTATTATGATTTAGTATTAACCTAAACCTGATTTGGATTAAGACCTAATTACATTAGGAGAGATCTTTATATATAGGGTTAAGAGGGAGAGGTCGAACTATTCTATTCTAGACTTTCTCTTGTTCTCTTTTTCTTCTCCCTTGCTCCAAAAGCCCTAGTACGAACCAGCCTTGGAGAGGACTATCTCTTCATTGTTTTTCTACTGTGTTTTTGAAGAAAAACATTAGATATTAAGTGGTTCATGCAACTGCATCGTTTCCAACCAATTGGAAATCAAAATGACTGAAGTAGTGTTTCAAGATCGACCTCAAGTTTCTAGTTGTGGACTCCTTATCAAGTACACTCAGTTAAATTTTGGGTTTCAAATATAGTCCAATTCAGTGTAAGATCGATAAAAAAATTCAGATTTTCAAATACCGAGAAATTGGTTCCCGAGATGGACTAAAATCTTTTGTAATTAGACCAGCAACCTTAACAAGTTTGACCATGACGCAATTGAGTTTCATTCCTTTAAATACTTGTTCTGGATGTCTTGACGATGGACTCAACCGCCCAAGGATTAAGGATGTTGATTGTTCTAAGGCAGCCATTTTGCTTAGCTACCAAGGTGGTCAGGCTAGCTAGCCGGGAGTTCTAGGTCCCAACCTTTCTATTGAGGCACTCCACGATTGCAAGTCATTAAGGTGAGGTCTTCAACCCGATGCTAGAGATTTTGATCTGCTCCTGCATGATAGGTTGGTTCTCCTGTGCGGGTTACAAAGAGTTGGGTTGTGGTGGTTTCCTGGTTGATCCTTTGCAACTATAGAGACCTAATAAGAATGGGAAAGGGCTTCCAAATCCTAGTTAGTGTGGACGCGAGTCTTCAGAGCCATGGCTGTCAAGATTTTCTATTTTGTTCTTACAAATGGCGCCAATTCATTGCAATATGAGGAGAAGGTGGACAAACTAAGCTTCTTTGAAATCACCTAAAAGAAAGGGAAAGGCTCAGAGAATGCCAATGTATGTCGTTAGGGAGAACTTTCTGATGCTCAAGTTAGTAAATAGACGAAGAGATGCTAGACTAGGTCAAGAAGGCTGGATCGGTGAGAAAAGATATTGTAATACTTTACTAGAAATTAGGGTTGTACATAGGTCAATTTGGTTCAATTGCATAGAATTTTGTCAACCAAACCTAACGTCTTGGCCTCTTGGGTTGACTATTATGCCAATTGAAACCCGCTCAATAGCAAAAAAAACTGACCTTTGATATTAGTTAATAGATGCTCAATTTTGTCGGTTTAAAACAAATCAAGATTTCTATGTTTTTGTTTTGATTGATTCCTTGATTCACTTAATTAATTGTTGTTTGTTGATCGTATAGTTAAAAATATGTACAAGGATCACTTTTATAAGTAATAAAAACCTTTATTTGATTGGTTGAATATTTTAATAGAAAATCAAAACATAAAGAAATAAAAAAAAAACTAATAAAAATAGAATAATGGAAATTAGAGTATGGAGTGCTTTAAATTTGTACCATACCTAGGAGATAGACTAGCAGTAAATTTACTTTCTTGTGTTAGGTTAGAAAGGGTTTTTGTATTTTTTAATTTTAATTGGGCATTGGGAGATGGAAAGAGAGAGAAAGAGAGTTAACTGGCTAGGCAACATAAGATTTTCTACTCGATCATATGTCCTTTGGTTCGGGTTGATTTTACTTAGTGTACAAGTTCATGAACCGAAACCTGAGCTGATCAATTGAGTTATATATTTTAAAACTAAAACTAACCAATTTATTTGAAAATCGACCACTACCGGACCAAGTTGGGTTGGTTTGGAAGTTAATTTTTACCATTTGAATATCTCTATTAGGAATGAAGGGTTCAACTATGATGTCGAGATACTAGAAAAAAACGTTAAAGTACGAATAGGTCAAATGCAGATTTCTGAATTCTATTAAACATTTATAAACATTCAAAATGTCAAATATCTCCACTTTATGCATCATTGTCTGCCCGTAAATTGGCATCAATTCCGAGCTGGCACCTATTCCAATTGTACTTTGGTCCTAAAGATTCTGACCCTATGCGAATCGTCATTCTCCCAAAAAAAAGGTTATTGGGTAAGGTGGCTCTCACACTCTCATGTCTCATCTCATACCATTAAATGCTCATTTAGGAGGGTTTTATTTGAAGTAAATATATTATTTAGGGGGGCTTTATTGGGTAGGTTATTTATATTTAAAAATTTTCCTTTATTTGAAGTAAATACATTTCCCAAAAAACTTTTACTTAAAAACTTTGGGGATTCAGGTCCAAAATGGGGAACCCATCTCCATTGGGGATCGGGGGTGGAGGGTCACTTTTATCTCCATCAGAGATTGGAGTCAAGTATAGGGACTTGTTTCAAAATTGAAGTTGGGAATGCAGAGTATAGCCCCACCCTGAACCCTCCTCATTGCCATTTGTATCAAAAAAGTTTATGAGCAATGTTTGGTGAGAATTTGTTATCAGTTAAAATAAAATTTAGGGTAAAAACGTAAACAGACCTGAAATTTTCATAAATTAACCTAAACATACTTAACTTTTTCAAAAGGACTTGAATACATCTTATAGGCTAACCCCACTATTCTTAAGCATACCCTCCATTAATAAAAAATTACATGTGAATTCATTTAACAATTCAAAAATCCTATTATACCCTTCTAGACAGGAAACATTAGAAGTGTGGTGGAAGAAGAAAAAGAAGAAGAAAAAGAAGAAGAGAATATTGAATATTGGTGAAAAAATAGGAGTAGTGAGGTGCAGATCATTTCCCTGGTTTCAAGAATCCTTGATCGATACATGAATATTTAAAATAACAATATAAAAAGGCCGGAAATAGAGATAAGATGGAGTCACTAATAGAAATGAACAAAATTTTAATTATTATCTCCTTTTGTGGGCATTAGAATGTCTCTTTTTTTTATTTTTGTATATCTTTTTTCATCCTATTGTTGGGGGTTGGAGACCTATTGTGTGTTTTAGCATTCTTTCACTTAGGCTTAGATTGGAAGGAATACAAATACAAATATGCACAGAGTAAATAGGTACAAAATAATACAAAATACAAGATTTTGCACTCTATATATTTGCATTTGTACTCCTTCCAAATTGAGCTTTATGTTCTTGTTTCTCACATGAGTTTGAAAAATTCAGGATATAAAATTTGAAAGAAAGTAAAGGATGAAAGATTCACATGGTATATTTGAACATTTTTGGAAAGTTCAAGGTATGTTTTAGTCAATTTATGAAAACTCAGGGTATGTTTAAGTTTTTATGCTATATTAAAAGAAAAAGAATAAGAAAAAGAGAAGAGAAGAGAGAAGGCTACAAAAGTGGGCCACTAATAAAAAACCTCATCCCATTCCCAAAGACCAGCCACTAATGTAACCTCATCCTGACCCAAAGCATAAGACCAGATTCCTTCCGGTGCTGCCTCTACCTGTCCCCCCTAATACTCTTGGAGCCTCTACTCCCAAAGTGAACCGTAATATGTGTAAAAATCCTCCATACTCCTTAATTTTCTGCTACCTGGCAGACCACCATGTCTATAACAATTCGAATCTTCATCCTAGGCCCCATTCCTACTTTGTTGTTCTTCAACCCATGCTACACATGCTTGGATACTTATTGCACAAGTACTTATTTGAAAAAGTACTTAATGTTGTTTAGCAACCCCAAAACCAAAGCACTTATACTTATTTTAAGTACAAACTGGAGTGAGGATGTTTCGCAAGTCACTTTCCCAATAAGTACTTATTTTTGTGAAAATGACATTTTTGGCCCCTATTTAACACACTCGAAGATATTGAATTACTCATATTATATTGTATATTTCAAAGGAACTTGCCATATCACTACGTTGAGACACATGATCAGGATCCAGATGTAATGCACATGGAGTGCCATGTGGGCCCACATGTGGCATTACTACAAAAATATAATAATAATGATAATGATAACAGGAATTATAATAACAATAATAATAATAGTGATAATAATAATGGCAATGATGATGATGATGATGATGATAATAATAATAATAATAATAATAATAATAATAATAATAATAATAATAATAATAATAATAATATACCAAATATAATGAATGATAACATAAATAAATAGTAAATATTGTTAGAAAAATGAAATAAGATGTGTCAAAGAACTTTTGAAAGACACTTATTGAAAAGTGTTTTTAAGAGCAATTTTTCATAAAATACTTTTAAAAAGCAGTTTCCATAAAATATTTTTAGAAATTACTTTCAAATAGAATTTTTGATAAAGTACTTTCAAAGAGAAATTTCCATAAAAGACTTTCATAAAGTGCTTTTAGAAAGTAGTTTTCATAAAATACTTTCAAAAAGTACTTTTAAAAAGCAATTTTCATAAAATACTTTTAGAGAGTACTTTCGAAGAGCAGTTTTCATAAATTACTTTGAAAGAGTAGTTTCAATAAAATACCAAAACACCAATTATTCACATTAATATTCCAAACAAAATGAAGAAAAAATTAGAATATGCAAAAAAAAATAACAACAGAAGTTCAGTAATTACCTATTATTTGTATAATATTCAACAAAAAATTACCTAAAAATTCTAGTTACTCATACAAACAATTATACAACCAAACACACATACAACATTGCATCAATTTTCGGTTTACATCATTGAAAAATAAAAATAAAAACAAAAATCAGTTTTGACCAAAATATTCCAAGAATAAATGTTTATTTTCCACTTATTGTGTGGTCCCAACACTTCTTTTCAGTACTTATTGAGATAAGTGCCTATTATAAGTGAAATCAAACAGGGCCTTAGCCTTTAAACCTTCAGCCTCGAATGTTTGGTGAGAAACTGGGAAGATCCAGATTGACTATCATTTCAGCCACTTATACATGGCTCTCCTTTGAAGCTTGTTCTAAAGGCTTATCCAAAGCAGCTCTTCAATTAAAGCACTCAACCAAGAGTTATGCCCTCCCTATTTGTGAGATTCTCAAATGAATTCATCCACCAATGAGAAGAAAGACCAAACTTAAACTGTCCAAATAATGAGATTCTCAAATGAATTCGTCCACTGAATAGAAGAAAGGAAATGTATGGAACTATGAAAGGCAACAAAAAATAAAATTGCTTAGATTAATTCAGTAACATTGATGTTTGAACTTCCATCATATTCTTTTCTGGTATTTTAGAATAAAATTTAGGGGTTTTTATGATTCAGTCCACCCCTAGATGGAGCTAGGATTTCCTAGGGGTGGACTGAATCCTGCCCGTGGATTGATTTCAAATTCATGGGCAGGATGTGGTTTATTGGGGAGGGGCTACTAGTAGACTAGGAGGGGGCTGCAAAAAAAAAAAAATCAAGGGGGATTGCAGTCCAAAATTCCCTAAAATTTGTGGCTGTGTTTGGTTGCTATGGTGTAAATGCATTGCATTGCTTTAGATATGACCTTGTCTTGTTTGGTTGTGAAAAATAAAATATAAAGTAAAATGGTGTGGTCCCACCTTATACGCAAGAGACTGGAAGTAGGAAGAAGATTATTTGTTTGGAAGTGAAATAGGAAGCAAGATGATGTGGATCCTTAATTTATATGAAAAGTTTCACTCTGGAAAACTATGTAAAATCCTGAACAAAACATTCATTTCTCTCATCCCAAAAAAGAAAAATGCAGAATCTGTGGATTGCTTTAGACTTATTAGTCTATGCAATGTGATTTATAAAATTATTTCAAAAATTTTAGTTAATAGAATTAAGCCTCTGCTGGATAAAATCATTTCCCTGTAGTGGAGTGCTTTTATCCCCAATAGACAAATAAATGATAATATTCTTATTGCTCATGAGATGATGCATTCTATGAGAAGGATGAGGGGCAAAGTTGGGGTGATGGCTTGCAAGATTGACATGGAGAAAGCTTATGACAGACTGGAATGAAATTTTATTGAGAAAGTCCTAAGAAAATTTGGATTCTATGAGAAATGGATTAATTGGGTTATGGAGTGCATCAAAACGGTTTCTTACCAAATTTTGATAAATGGGAAGCCTGCAAGAGAATTCCATCCCATGAGAGGTTTAAGATAGGGGGACCCTCTTTCCCCTTATCTTTTTGTTCTCTGTGCGGAAGTCTTAACTAGATTGCTGGAGCTTGAGTCTTTGGAAATGAAAAACCCTATTGGCTACAAAATTGCTAGTGGTGCTCCTAAGATTCCCATTTTCTGAAGCTACGATCCCTGTAGAGCTCAAAATAAGGGAAATTCTGGGAAGGTATGCAAAGGCTTCCGGTCAAAGTCCAAATTTTTTAAAATCTTTGGTTATTTTTTCTGAAAACATGCTTGTGAGACTCAGGAAGATTCTTGCAAAAATTATGAAGATTCCATTGGAAGCAAATTATAAATCATATTTAGGAACCCCTATTATTAGAGGAAGGGTCACCAGAAACACCTTTCTTGATCTTTGTGAGAAAATTATTGGTAAACTGGCAAATTGGAAAAAGAACTCTCTCTCTATTGTTGGTAGAATCACTCCTCTTAACTCCTCTGTTAGTATGATTCCTCATTTTGTGATGGGATCCTTCCAGATTCCAAAGTGCATGATTGAGGAGATTGATAGAATCCAAAAGGGCTTTCTCTAGCCAAACTTTGATGGCAAGAAGCCGATTCACCTCATGAGATGGGAAAAAGTCTGCACCCCTAAAGATATGGGGGGGTCTAGTCCTAAAGAACCTTGCATGGGTCAACGAAGCAAATCTTGCAAAATTAGGATTGAAGATCTTGACTGATAAAAGCAATTTGTGGGTTAGGGTTATTAAAAGTAAATATCTTAAAGCGGAAAAGTTCCTGAATGCTAAATGCAAGAAGGGTGTCTCTTGGGCATGGAGAGGTATCCTTACAGCTAGAGATCTGCTTAAGAAGGGTTTGGGTTGGAAAATTGGTAATGGTCTTTCAATGAATTTTTGGAAAGATAGATGGATTGGTGATAAAACTATTGCAGAGTTGGTTCCTCAAGAAATCATTGAGAATGAGGATCTCCTAGTGAGTGATGTGATTGACCAATAAAGGAAAATCTGGAATAGAGAGAAAATATGCAATCTTGCTCCTTATGATATTTGGATGAAGATCAAAACTATTTTCACCCCTTCAGATTCCGAAGTGGATGAAGTGGTATGGTGATAGAATTTTCTTTAAAGTCTACATATAGATTGAAATGGTGATAATATTTTGAACTCCCTTGATAGGTTTAATTGGAACAAAAACATTTGGAAACTTAATTGCCCACCAAAACTTCAAGTATTTTTGTATCTCTTGTTGAATCATCGTCTTCCCTCTAAGGCTCTTCTTAGACGGAAGGGGTGCAACATTAATGGGGATTGTGATGTTTGTGGTGAAGATGAGGATATGGAACATATTTTTAGAAAATGTCTTGTTGCTAGAAGTTGTTGGGAAATTATTTTCCCAAATTTTCTAGGGCTGGTTGATCAAGATAGTCCTTGAAAGATTGGTGGCTGGACCTTTCAAAGACCTTGTTGCTTCAAGGGGATTGGTATATGGAAAAATGTGTTTTCCTGTTTTGGCATTTGTGGAAGTGCAGAAATTTGAGGGTTTAAAAAAATCTATCGACTCCTCCATGCTCATGAATCCCAGTTGCCGGGTGATAGCAGTGTACCTCTGAATCTTTGTAAGTTGCCCTGGCAGTTTGCATTTATTTGCTATAGTGATTTGTGGGGACATGCTACTCCGTCTTGTGTAGCCCCCTTACTTTTATTATCAATAAAACTGAGGTAGTAGGAAGGTGGTGCAAATTTAGCATCAGTATTTAAGATATAAAATTTACATTGCTAGTGATTGCAAATGAGAAAGAGAGCAAATCATGGTTACAGAATAACTGAATTGAGCCTAAATTAGCAGATACTAAAAAACTTATTAAATAAGATATATAACAAATTACAGGCATAATAATCAAGAGTGAAGTACGACCTTCTCAAGCACAAGGAAACATCTCGCAAAGAAACAGCAAAAGAAAACACAAAACTACATGGAGAGGCGCCTCACTTTAGATCGCATGGGCAATCAAATTCCCTGATTCTTGAACAATTTTACTCTTAGGAGTACGACGACAGATTTCAAGCTCATTCCAATAACGGTCATTCAAAGAAAGCTTTTCTTTTTAGCATCTCATGAGGAAAAAGCAAAAATGAAGCAACATTATTATTCAAATCTTTTTGTAGCCGATGCAAAACCGAACATCCAATTCTAATTTTATCATGGTTTTTGAACCGCCGTTGACTTGGATGTATGGCCGGACCATTCAGCCCGGGAATTTTCTAGGTTATGGTTTTTAAAACCGACCCGAAGACCGAATCAGTCAGGGGACCGGTTTCCGGTTAAGTGGTTCAACCATCCGGGTTGAAAGGTTCAACCCGTGACATTATAAATAAAAATATATATTTATAAATAATAAAAAATAGCATAAAATTAAATAAAAAACAGAAACAAATACAAAAAAATACTCTTACCAAAAAAATATAAAAATAAAATACAGAAAAATTCTAAAAAATACAAAAAAAACACAAAAGAAATTCAAAAAATACAGAAAAAAAACAGAAAAACAAAACTATCTAAATACAAAAATAACAAAATACATAGCAAATAGAAAATACAAAAAAAGTATAAAAACATTCTAATAAATACAGAAAATACACCAAAAAATACAAAAAATAAAAATAAAATAGAATGTATTTAATCATACTCATACATGTGCAGAAAATATAAAAAAATCCAACAAAATACATAAAAACATAGAAAATTGTAAAAAAAAATAGAAAAATACACAGAGGATACTGCTGGACCCGTATCACATATGTCCGGCATCTGGACTCTGGAGTGCCGATGGATAGCAGTCAACACTCAACACTCACCAACACAATGTGCATCTAAACTCTGAAGATGAAGATGCACGTGTTTGCAGAAATGTCGACTCACCAATCTCCACCAGATCAACGTGTTGACGACAACACAACCATCCAAAATCCACCGCCTACTCAGCCACCAACTACTGCCGCCTCTAGAGCCTAGGTATCCCATATCCCACCGCTATAAAATCTCTGGCTGCTGTGTCCACCGCCTGCTCAGCCAGCAACTACTACCGCTTTCGGAGCCTGGGTATCCCGTATCCCACTACTACAAAATTGCCGGTTGCCGCTGTCCACTGCCTGCTTAGCCACCAACTGCTGCCCCTCCAGAGCTTGGGTATCCTGTATCCCACTGCTACAAAATCGTCTGCCACAATTGCAAGTCGTTAAGATTTTAGGCTATTGCTGGACCTATTGCAAAATCCACGTTGGCCACCATAGATGAAGCTCACCACTGTCGTCAGTCGTTGTCAGTCGTTGTGCATCACCGTCGGACGACGTAGGTCGTGGCCGCTACAGGTGATCGGTTGGGTGTGAGAGCTGAGATGAGGGAAGGGTTCTAACCCTAAACATTCGTAAGAGGGAGATCGGGGATATGGGTCATTTTATTTTTGTTTTTATTATATTATTTATATCAATAAAAATGAAATTTGTAACCCGCAAACCGCTACCCGGGTCGAACGGTTTAGCGGTTCGACCACCTGGGTCTACAGTTTTCTGACTTTTTCAATGGGTTTTGAGGATTTACCGGTTTATAATACAACCGGACCTGGGGGCTGAACGATTACCAGTTTTTCCAGTCTGACCGTCTAGTCTGGTCCAGTTTTGAAAACCATGGTCCAGGCAACCAGTTCCGTTTTACCTCAAACCCGGTCCCTGGCCAAAAATCGTTGAATTAGTTAACGATTCATTGATTCAGGTGGTTGAACCATTGACCCGTTGATCCATTCAACGGTTTTTGGCCATTTTTTTATTTTTAATTATTTTTTAAATTTTTATCAAAATGGGCCATCTGTTCAAACCGGATAGTCGAACCATTGACCCGAAAACCAGTGTTCAAAACGGTTCCATTTCCGGGTCATTTTTTAAAACCATGAATTTTATAGAGATGATAGTATGTTCAATTTTGCTGGTCATAAGTTTCATCTTTAATATCTCACTGTTTTATTGTTTATTCTCTTTATTTTATTTATTTGTTTATTTCATTTTTAGCAGGGATGTCAACATACGGATCAGGTCTAGTACAAACCAGATCGACCCAAATCTGATTAAAAGAAAGGAAATGTTAGACCTGACCCGCCCGCCACATGAATAATATCCCTATATCCAATTAAGAATATTTATGCAAATGTTCCAATGCTGCTATGTCAATGGTTGGGGTTTGGCATGCTAATGTTCAACCCAAAACACAATCAAGACTTATCTAATTTTTGGGAGTGGCAAATGGATGGGTTGGGTTGGGTTGGATAAGAGTTGAATACCAACCCACCCATATTGACCCACCAACCCACTATGGCCCATTATCAATCCTTGTTAAAGGGTCATAATCCACCTAACCCTAACCCACTGTGACCCACCCATATTGACCCTTAACCACCCTCACCCATACTAACCCACCTACCTTCACCTATCAATACAAAAATGTGTCGGGATGGCCCGTATACCTGAAATAATAACTTTTGAGAGAATAATCTCTCTCAAGACTGCCACATGACAAAAAGTCAAGTCAACCCATATACTCGAAAATGCAAAAATTGTAGATAAATGCAGAAATTTGCAAAAAAAAGAAAGAAAAAACTAAAAATTGCAAAAAAGTTAGAAAAATAAAAAAAATTGAAAAAAAAATCAGAACTTTTGATGGAGGAGTATAGAAAATCATGGAAGGACTATGGTTGCACAATTATGTCTGATGGATAGAATGATGAAAAAAATAGGTCCATTATCAATTTTCTTGATAATAGTCTAAGTGGGACAATGTTTCTGAAATCTATTGATGCATCCAATTCAATGATGGTGAGCTTATTTTTAAATATCTTGATGGTGTTGTTGAAGAAGTAGGAGAGGATAATGTAGTTCAAATAATCACAGATAATCATTCAAGTTATATGCTTGATAGAAAAAAAAAGTTGATGGAAAAGAGAACAAAATTGTATTGGACTCCTTGTGTTGCACATTGTATAGATTTAATGTTAGAGTCCATTAAGAAGATGAAATTTTTTAATGAAACAATTGAGAATGCAAAGCAGGTCACAAATTATTTACTGCCATGGATGGGTTTTAAACTTGATGAGCAATTTCACAAAAACCAAGAGCTTTTACGTCTAGCAATTACTCGGTTTTCCACTGCTTACTTGACATTGCAAAGCATTTATAAATAGAAGCAACCTCTTCAATCAATGTTTGCTTCTGAAAAGTAGAATGGGAGTCATTGGAGTAAGCATCCTGAGGGTGTCAAGGAAAAACAAACTATAATATTTAATAGCAAATTTTGGCCCCAGGTGGCATTTTGTGTAAACAATTGTTGCAGTGTTGAGAGAAGTTGATTTTGAAGTAAGACCCTCAATGCCTTATTTATATGAAATGATGGATTCAACAAAAGAGCAAATTGCATTTGCTTGTGGTGGGATAAAGAGAAAATATATGTATATTTGGAATAAGATTGATGAAAGATGGACCCCTCAACTTCATATCCCTCTTCATGCAGTAGACTATTATTTAAACCCACAGTTACGCTATGAGCCAAATTTTTCGAATGATCGTGAAGTAAGAGAGGGATTATTTGAATGCATGAAAATAATGATTCCTGATAGGCATGAGAGTGTCCTAGCAGATTTCTAGTTGGATATGTATGATAAAGCACTAGGAGATTTTGGTTGTGACATAGCAATTGATACGATGAAGAGGCAATCTCCTAGTAAGTGGTTTATTTGTTTAATAATTAGTATGCAACTATGCATAATTCTTTTTTTAGATATTTTAAAGCTCTACTAATGTCTTGTTAAATAATACTTTTGTAATTGATTGGTGGGCACGGTTTGGAACCCAAACACCAGAGTTAACAAAATTTGCTATTTGAGTTTTGAGTTTTGAGTCTTACACGTAGTGCTTCTAGTTGTGAAAGAAACCGGAGCACCTTTGAGCAGGTTATTATTTATTTTATTATTTACTTTTTAGGTTTTTATGTAATAGTTGTGCTTTGCCAATGTTTTTAATAATATATATTTTGTCTTTATACTAGATACACAAAAAAGAGAAACAAATTGGAGTAACAAAGGTTAAACAGTTTAATTTTTTTGATGTATGATATGAAGTTGAGGGAAAGAAACATGAAGAGGAGGGAAAGTGCAAGTATTGGTCCCATTTTGACACAACATGTGGAGGAGGATGATGAATGGATTACTGAAATTGAGGATCTAGTTCTTCTAACTAATTCTTCTTGGGTGGATAATGACTCTTTGGGCCATGAAATTGTTGCAGTTGAGGTGGTTGAAGACGCAGATACAAATTTAGTAGAGCCAACAGCCCCTACCAACAAAGAAGGATAAAATGGAAGAAAGAGGGGCTCAAGTGATGGTGGCAACAAGACATTTGATCGTAGAAATCAAAAGGCTTAAGCTACTAAATCTCAAAGTAATAATTAGTGTATATTGATTCTATTCTTCTAGTGGTCCAATTAATTTTCTAGTTGAGGATTATTGAGTGAGGTGATAATTGCAATTGGATTTTGTTTGTAGGGACAAGGAAAGGCAAGAGTTTTGAAATAAATTTGATTGATGAGGATGAAGATGATGAAATAGGGAGAAATGAACCATATGATGTGGATGCAATCCTTGAAGTAGATGATGATGCCTTTGTTATTCTAGAAGAAGATTATTTAGGGTCTTTTGATTGAGTTCCAATCCTTAGAGTTTTGTTTTTTTGTGATCTATTTGCGTACTTGAATCAAGAATTGTATTTCACATTTTCACTTATGTTATGTTACTAGTTGGAGTTGAAAACTTGAGATTTAGAATTCAAATCTTGATTGAAATTAAGTCATTTTAGTGTTATATATGTTTTTATGCTTAAAATATCTATTTTTTATTAATATACCCATTATAATTATAAAAAAAATACATACTTGAGCCGCCTCCGCATTTTAAAACACTGGATGGTACTACTGGAGTGGGATGATAATTATCTCCACTATGAATTGGAGGGGTTGTTGACTCACATCTTTGCACGTAAAAGACAAAGTTATGAAAATGCATTATTATTTTCATTCTAAAAGTGTAAGTAAATAAAAAACAAAACCTAACTTGTAATAACTTACTGGTTTTGGTGGCATTACTTCAGGAATGGAATGGAAATTATTTCCACCCTGAACTGGAATATTTGCAGACTCATGGCTCTAAACTTAGAAGTAGTAGAAAAATATGAGTGAAGTATTTTTCATAAACCAAACAAAGAATCTTGGGAACATTTAAATCTTTCATGGTTACAAATCATCTATTAGATTGATTTGTACAAAACTCTTTAATTAAAATAAAAAAGGTAATATAAGGTACCGCCTAGCTTGTTGTTTGGATTGAGCAAAGCCTGTTGATATCCCTATCTAGTTAAAAGGATTGCAAAAAAGCAGTAAAGATGGAGTTTTCATCCCTTTCACAATGTGAGTTTTGATTTTCATAGAAATAATGGACTTCTCAACATTGCATGAATCAGATGATATTTTGTGGTTATTGGATTCAGATTATTATTATTATTATTATTTGCCACATTGTTTCAAGTGTTGGTTCCTAACTGATATATACTCTGAATGCATTGAAGGGAATGTTTGTGGGTCTGCATTGCTAAGTAGAGCTGGTTCTCTTCAGCAAAGCAAAAAAGGTTTCAAACTTCCTGCCACTTGTGAGATGGAAGAAGGGGTTGAATAGGTAAGGTGCTTGCAAACAAATTGAGGCAAGTTCTTGGCAGTATCATTTCTCCATCTCAAGGGGCATTTGTAGATGGCAAGCAAATATTGGATGGTTCTTTGATAGTGAATGAGTGCATTGACTCAAGACTGAGGGCAGGGAAACAAGGTCTAATGATCATGCTAGATATGGAGAAACTCTATGACCATGTCCAATGGGAATTTGTGGATTAACTTCGTCAGATGGGATTTGGAATCAAATGGAGGATGCGGACTCAATCCTATTTTCTCAACAGCTATGTTTTCCATTATGGTGAATGGGGGTTCCCAAAGGCTATTTTGTAAGGAGGAAAGGATATCCAGCAGAGAGATCCCTTATGGGGATGAAAACCAAAGCTAGTCCACAAGTGAGGTTCATGCTTCCTATGGGGTTAGCATTTGGAAGGGCATAACTAAACTCAATCAGTCCTTCTGGAGCAACATCTTGTTTAAGCTAAGAAATGGAAAGCAAATTGATTTATGGAAAGTTCCACTTGTTGTGGACTCAACCCCTCAATGAACTCTTCCCTTCTCTATTCCTACTGGTTAGAACAAGGAAGTATCAATTAGAGATTGCGATTATTAGGAGATTTTGGGAAATCAGGTGTCATGGACCAATAGGTCAAAGGTGTATTCTAGAAGAAGTAATCCATGTCAGCTCCCGAGGATAACTAACCAAGAATCAGTTAAATGTAACTAATCAAGTAGCCAAGTTGTCAAGTTGATCGTTTGGATGGTTTGGAGAGACAGTTGCACAAGGTCACCAAAGACTTGTAAGAGATCAAGTAGCCTCTAGCGATGGTGAGGTTGTTAGGCATGTTGTAGAAGTCCCAAATTGACCCCTACTAGGCAAGATAGCATGTGGTGGACCTTGGAAACTTAGAGCAGATTTTCAGTTCAATCATTTTCCAAATCGTCAACTCTCAGCTCAGTTGTCCCTAGCCCTTGGCCATGGATATGGAAAACTAAATGGACATTGAAGATAATATTTTTCCTGTGGTCTGAAATCCTTAGCAGAATTCCAACAACTTTTCATCTTATATCAAAGGGGTTGGCTATTGATAATCAGTGTTCCTTATGCCAATCAAAAATTGATGTGCTGCCCAGCCTCTTACTGTATTTGGTGCCATTTCTTACAGCTTTTCAAGGTAATCATGGTCATGCCAACTGGCCTGTCTTCTCTGATTGCAGCCCAGGCATCTAAGGTATTTAGTAGCAGGGGAAGAAATTACAGTAGCTGGTTCCTGGAGCCTTGTGCTAGGCTATATAGCTAAAGCATAACAGCAAAGTATGTAATCAAATTGGGACAGATCCAGAGTGGTTGATTGGGAAGATTAATAGGTGCTTGGTTGAATGGGCAAATGCCCAAAAGGAGTTCGATGACATGAAAAGAATGCAGTTCTTAAAAGGTGCAAGTAGTGAATAATACAATACACAATCTTTCAAAAAAAAAAAAAAAAGCTTAGAAGAATATATGCTATCCTAGAAGGAATTCGAAGGGCTAATGAGTTAAACATCACTAAGTTGGTTATAGAGGGCGATTCCAAATTGGTGGCAGGTTGGCTAAAAGATGAAAATGCTAGTTATTGGACTTGTCATGCATGTCATATATGTTTTTTTACTTTTAAGGTTCCAAAAGTAAGATTTTTATTTTCCAGTAAAGAAAATTTAGATACAAAAGAGGAGAGTTTAATTAATATGTTCAATAAAACTCGACCCACAAACACAATAAGTTCATTACTAATTTGTTACCTAAACTGAATGTGAAGGGGGGATCGGAATAGGGACTCCATATTGTTGAGAGAATTGTTGCAGCAAGGCATGCATCTGTGACATCTTGGCATCCATAGCCTCCATGTTGGCCTGCATCACACTCACTTCTGACTCAAGTTATATGACTTTCATATCTGTTTGTTGGTTGGATGTAGTTGTGTAGGCAGTGGACACTTTGGACCCAGGGATTCCAAAAGCACGCTTAGGATTTACCTTGAATCCTAAGCAATGAACTCGTGATGGATGCTCCTTTTCCAAGGCCTTGCTTACTGCATCATGAGCACCTATGGGCTCAACTGGTATGCCGAGTTGTGCCTGCTCAGTCACAAATTTCTCCATCTTTGCCTACAATAATTTTAAAGAAAATATATTAAATGGTCCAACATAAAGCCACATTGAAATTATCAAATGAATAAACAAACTTCCAAAAAATAATTACAGTTAATTCTCTGGCCTGGGGTTCAAAAAACTCCCCCTAGAAATTTGAATGAGCACTCCTAAAAAGTGCCTCTCGCCTTGGGGGGGGGGGGGGGACCTATTGTCTCATCTTCTCTCTTCTACCTACATAAAAAAAAAAATAAAAAATAAATAAAAAGAAATTGACAAGAATCAATATATAAATTAATGAAGGAACATAAAAAAACATGAAATGTGTTACTAATTTCACCATTTGATGGAGGTGTGCTGCATATGATTTCCAGCCCAAATGGTGATTGAGCCTATGTTGCGCTCTAATATTGGTCACCATCTTGGAAGCATGGAAGTGAGTTGAATAAACTTAGATGGTTATGAAGGAAAAGCCTAATGTATACATCAAAATCAACCTTGAAGAATTATACATTAACTGATTCATACTCTTTATCAATTTAGGAGAGCCCATGCAACATTTCTCTCTTAGTAGTCTGAATGACCCAACTAATTAATGAAGATCCATTGGAATAGATGAAAGCTACTAGAGCTAATCGGATGCATCAACGTAATTATTCCCCCACTTTCAGAGAAATGAGACAAAATGGTTTCTCAAATTGTTTGAAGTGTAATCCTATTATTTAACTACTCTTTCATTTGAATTATGCAACAGTTAGCCTTTTCCTGCCAAGTGAAAAACAACCTAGAAATCTTCTATAAGCAGCAACATTTCTCTCTTAACCAAACGTCTTTCCAAAACCAGTTCACATTGACATAAGACTTTCCACCCAAAGAAAGTACCATATAGTTCATAGGCCAGGAAAAATAAAGGATCCTAGAATACCAACATATATCCCTGCCACCCTTTCAAAATCAAAGCTTTCAAACATCTTTTCTGAATATTGAATTTCAAGTCGGAAATTTTTTCAAAGAAGCAAACAAGATTCAACAAATTGTAGATGAGAGATAGGTGCCCTCTAGGAGCCTACTCCAAAGCCCTTGACTAGATTTAGTAAAATTTATTCATAGCACATTCAACTAACTTTTAAGGTTAGGTTCAGGTGGCAGACCGAGCAAAAATCGGGTGTTGACACCTGGTTTGGAAATTATTCAAAATAGAGGAGGTTGAGGGGAAGGGAAAAATGGTCATTTGCCAAAAATGTAGAAGTGGCTTTAGCTATTGTAGCAAGGGTGTTACTGGCCACATGGGCAAGCATTTGCTCCCATGAAAAATAACAAGAAGAATAAGGAAAAGACAAATTCCAAACACAAATTGAGATGGAGTTTTGGTACTTTTAAATATTCACAAGAAAAATGAGGTAAGAGTTGGCAAAATATATTGTACATGCCAAACAAGCATTTTTATCAGTTGAGGATAATAAACTTGAAAATTTTTTATGTAATTCTGTAAATCCTCAATTTAAAAAATTTCTATCTAGAAATACTATTAGAGCATATGCTTTGAAATTTTTTTATTCATATAAACAAAATTTAATTTCTATTTTGTCAAATCATATTTCTAGAGCTGCAATTACTTTAAATATTTGGACCTCTAAATTTAATATAAGTTATATTTGTATTACCAGTCATTTTATTGATACAAACTAGCTTTTACAAAAAAAAAAAAAAAAAAAAAAAACCAATAGAAAAAAGTTTATTGTCAATTCCATAAGCAGGTAAAGTATTGAAAATAGTTGCAACAATAGATGGGCTAATATCTGGCCATTCAAATATTAGCCCATCTATTGTTGCAAGTATTTTCAATACTTTACCTGCTTATGGAATTGACAATAAACTTTTTTCTATTGGTTTTAAAATCTCAATTAAAACCATATTTAAATGGTAAATGAGTTCATATTAGATGTGCATGTTACATCTTAAATTTATATATTCAAGATGCTTTAAATATTATTTCTCACCATATTTCTAAAATTAGAAATTGTATTATATATATTAAAAGTTTTAGAGCAAGAAAATGAGAATTTAAATATTTATGTCAAATTTATGGTTTAAAATACAAACATTTTATGTTAGATGTTCAACATAGGTGGAATTCTACCTATTTTATGTTAGAAAGGTGTTTTCCCTACAAACAAAATCTTATTGATTTTTATAATGCAAAAATGCCACAAGATATTATATTTGACGAATTGAATTAGAGTTTGCACAATTTTTATGATGCAACTAATGAATTTTTGGGTGTTTATTACACAATCAGTTGTCTTTTAGTTAATCAATTATTCATGATTAGTGAATGTGTTGCAAAATATAGAAATAATCTACAATTTTAATTGAATCATATTGTGAAAATATGAACATTGAAGTTATCAAAAGGAAAATATTAATAATTTATTATTTGAAATGTATAGCTTATATGAATCTCATATGGTAAGGCACAAAAAATCTACAACTTGTATAGGTGGAGCTCCCACTTCTGAAACAACTAGTTCTAGTAGTGCAAAAGATAGAATTTGGGCTTTAATGGAGGCAGAAATATGTTGCCACCTCATCAACAAGTTCATTTACTAAACTTAATTTTTATTTATACGCAAATTTTTATAGTTTAAGTATTCATTTGATTCAAAAGGAATGAATAATTTTGATATTCTAACTTGGTGTAGTGGACATGAAAAAAATTATCTAGTCCTTGTCACCATGTCACGTGATCTACTAACCCCTTCGGTGTCTACATTTACATCAGACTCTTGTTTTAGTGCAGGTACTAGGGTGCTGGATGACAAGAGAAACTGCATAAATGAAGAAATCAATACAAGAAAAACCGTTTCTAACCACGGTTTTTCTAGCAACGGATCAAAAATTGTGGCTAAAATACTATATATAGCAATAGAATATACCACCTGTAGCAATATTCCCGTTTTTTGTATGCAGCCTGGCCACAGTTTCTTGGTCGTGGCTTAAATATAATTTATTTAGACGATTTTTAATTTAATCGTTGCAACACATCGTCACATCCTCATTTTTTATTAAGAAAATGTTAAACCATGGCAATTTAATTTGTGCGGGTTCTAAAATCTAAAAATTTTGGCTTGTGTACATTCTTGCTCTCGCGTCTCTCTCAGCTATCATCTTCACTCTTTCTCTCTCTCTCTCTCTCTTACACATCCAAACGTGCCCAACTCTCTATCAGTCGAACTCGTTCTCACTCTCTCTGAAAAAATGGACTTCATCATCAACAACGTCCATTGTTGGGCACCTAATCCTTACCTTGTGAGAGAGCAACTCCCAATAGGGTCATTTCGAGAGATTGACACCTCCTAGCTTCTATTTCTTCAATCCTTTTTTCGGTGAATGGCTCGCTGGCATTCTGTCAACAGGGTCTGTTCTCTCAATGCCTGCATTGAGACCAAGACCAAGGTAACATCTCATCAACTTCCTCATTCCTTTTCCTTATCCATTAATTTGTATCTTAATGATGGGTTTATACGATTTATTATTTGGGATTTGTCTTTTCTGATCGATGCACCCTAATAAAAACTACTTTGTCTTCTATCTTGCAAGAATATGTCAACTGAGTTTACTTTTTTGCCTCCTACGTTTCTAAGTTTTGGTAGGCAGCCACTTGTCTAGATTATTTTTATTTCAATGGAAAATCGTATAATCAACTAATTTGGGTGTTTACATTCATATGATGAATAGATTACTATTTCAGTGGCGAATCCCAAAATCTATATTTTCTTTGTGTGCTTTTCATTCAATTTTAGTAGGCAGCCACTTGTCTAGGTTAATTGGTTTTATATAAAATAAAACTTTATTTTTTAGCAATTTAAAAATCAAATAAAAAAATTTAAAATGTTGGATTAGTAGGAACCGTTCTATCCAATAGATGATATCCATGTCTAGCACCACCTATGTTTCTAAGATGCTTATGGCCAAACAAATGGAAAGTCCATTACAAGGCATCAACAAATTTTCCATTGGTTTAAAATTGTGGAGGCTTTTCGTGGCCAAAGAATCCTTCTCATCATCGGCAAGAATCAAATAAGCAACAATATTGCAAACATCCAATGTGAATAAAATAAGATATCTTTGATGGGTGACTAGGTGGAGCCTAGGGAACCTAGGACTCTGGAATTAGGAGTATTTAGGAATTAGGAAGGACACATATGACTCTTTTGGAGCAAAATAATGAGCAATGTTGCATGATCTAGGCTGGCTAAATCTCTCAATTATAAATGTTTGTAGATCAAATATCATTCAAAGGTAGTAATTGCTTTGGTAAAGAACAAAGCAGGTTTGTGGAAGATAACAGGTACCTCCATTTGGTGTCAAACCGTCCTCGTTGGAGAAGAAATCTTCATTTGGTGCCAAGCCTCTATTATCTATCTTATCATCTAAGAAGGAAAACCATAGAGGCATAGCAACACCATTGTTGAATAAAAGAATCAAGTTAGATGACAACCACTAAACACTTGTTATCACCTTACAAATTCTGATAATTTAGGGTTTTCTTTTTTGGTTTCATATGCCAATCTATGACAAAACTATGCCAATGACTCGATGTATTGTAGGTCATGCATCAACTCTCACATTTTTTAGACAAAAGTATGTTGAGTCATTGAGTCATCATATTCTTTTGTGTTGCTTATTATTATTATTCAAAATCTATTAATTAGAACATTGTGCTTAAATAGGCTAGACCAGGTTGAATATCTACTTCTCTATCCAAAGTAATTGAAAAGAAGGTGAGGGAATCTATTCCTGATGAAGGACCAGCTCAACAACCGACGACAGTCTACGCCGCTCACGCCTAGAGAGTCTTTACGTGATCCAACAAGTCTAGGATAATGTCGACAGCTCACATATCCAACCTGCATTGGGCAATGGTGACTATCAGACGGTGGACGTCAAGTCCAAGTCCTAGTTGTTTTACTTTCCTAGTTATTCTACAAGACTACCAGTATGCATTATAAATAGTTCTGTTCTAAGTTTAATGAGACACACAATAATTTTCTTTAGCAATTCTCTCTATTAAGTCTCTACGCCTAGCCCTTTACGTGAGGCTTCAAGTTTGAAGCCAATTCGATCGTCCGGGTGCTTGCATAGTCAGCCCGGTCGAGTGCGTCATGCTACGTCAGGTGGTATCAGAGCAGGAGTTCACCCAGTCAGATGGCCAACCAAGACGGTAGCAGTCGCAACCAACCCCGTAATGGAGATCAGGGGTTACAAGCTGTTTGGAGAGCGATCGAAGAGTAGCACACAACCACGCATAACATTGAGCAGCAATTGGCAGAGATCGCTGGACAACTGCGGACTTTGTTACGAGAGGACGTTCCAAGGAACTGGGATAACCCGTACCCAACCGGAGGAAACGACCACGGTAGACCACTCATCGATCCTATACCCCGGAATCCTGTTGTTGATGATGATAGCGACGATGAACTAGAACTCGGCGTTGCTCTAGTTATTCCCAGTGATGATAGAAACGGTAGGAATTGGCGAAATCCTGGCAATTTTAATCACCATTGGAATAATGATGAATTTAAACTCAAGGTGGATATTCCTACTTTTAGTGGGGATCTGGATATAGAGGGCCTTCGAGTACATGGAGATCCCGAAAGAAAGAAGAGTGAAATTAGTAGCTTTTCGACTGAAGGGAGGAGCATCTATCTGGTGGGAACGAATGAGGGAGACTCGGATCAGAGAAGGAAGAGGTCCAGTTTGAACATAGAGGCGTATGAAGCAATTGATCAAAGGTAGGTTTTTACCCCCTGACTATGAGCATATATGTTTGAATCATATCAACGGTGTGCGCAGGGAACAAGAAGCGTCAACGAATACACATAAGAGTTTCTGAGATTGGCTGAACGGAACCAACTATCTGAAAGTGACAACCAGCAGGCCCCGTTACCTAAGTGGGTTGAGGCCTGCTATCAGAGACAAGATTGGTGTCTAGATGATTCTGAGTGTGCAGGAAGCAAGGAACTTAACTTTGAAGGCTGAGTTAATGTTCCAAGAAAGGACCCGAGCCGATAACTATTGACGATACAGTGGGAGCGACAACAGGCCGGCAGCAGTCGACAAGAGCAAACCAGCCCCAGGAGTACAACCTTCCCACCCGCCGAGTACAGCTAACGCCAGTAAGGCCGCCATGGGAGGAAACACTCGAGGTAACACTTCCAACCCTCCTAAAGCCAGTAATCCCTATGCAAAACCTACTCCTTTTAAATGCTTCAAGTGCAAGGAAGTTGGGCATAGGTCTAGTGACTATCCAGAAGAAAGGTTGTTAACATGGTAGAGAGAGAGGAGGAAGAAGAGGGTGATGATGAAGTATATTGTGGACCCGATGGAGAAGACGAAGAAGGTACCTATGATCATGAAGGGTACACGTGCGTTGTGAGGAAGCTAATGCTATCTCAGAGAAGCGAAGATACCACACAATGACACCGGTTGTTTCGCACTAGGTGTACTGTACAGGGTAAACTATTTGATTTAATTATTGATAGTGGCAGCCAGGAAAATATTATCTGCAAGGATGTGGTACAGAAGCTGCAACTACTTTCTGAGAAGCACCCAAACCCGTACACAATTGGGTGGATCAAGGAAGTCGGGGGCATACGTGTGGGGGAACGCTACAAGATTCCATTCTCTGTTGGTAAGTACACTGATGAGGTATATTGTGATATTGTGGACATGGATGCTTGCCATATTTTGCTTGGTAGGCCTTGGCAGTTTGATGCAGATGCCAAACACCTGGGTAGGAAGAATACATACCAGCTCGAGAAAGAGGGTGTACGCTATACCTTATTACCCATGGCAGAAAAGAACCAACACAAGGCTCCAAAGGTAGAAGAGAGAAATTTCCTTACCATAACACATCGTCATTCTAAGTTTGTAAAAGAATGTAAGGATACCCGCGAGGTCCACTTGCTAGTGGTAAAGGGAGAGAGTCTGAATGAGTCACTAGAGGGGAACAAAATCCCAGTGGAAGTACAAGGTCTACTCGATGAGTTCCATGATGTGGTTCCTGATGAGTTACCTAACGGGCTCCCACCCATGCGAGATATCCAGTATCATATTGATTTTGTCCCTGGTGCTAGCCTACCTAATCTATCACACTACAGGATGAGTCTTAAAGAGAATGAGATCTTACGGGAAAAGGTAGAAGAATTATTGAGAAAGGGGCATATCCAAGTCAGCATGAGTCCTTGTGCAGTGCCAGCATGTGCAGTGCCAGCATTACTAACACCCAAGAAAGATGGGAGTTGGAGGATGTGTGTCGACAACAGAGCAATTAACAATATCACTATTGGCTACAAGTTTCCCATTCCCAGGCTGGACGACATACTGGATCAACTTGATGGGGTTGTGGTCTTTTCCAAAATCGATCTTAGGAGTGGTTACCATCAAGATCTGTCCCGAAGACGAATGGAAAACAGCTTTAAAGACTAGAGATGGACTGTTTGAATGGTTAGTCATGCCTTTTGGACTAACTAACGCACCCAACACCTTCATGAGGCTAATGAATCAGGTACTGCACCCTTTTATTGGTAAATTTGTTGTGGTATATTTTGATGATATCTTAATTTACAGCAAATCTATCACTGAGCACATAGGACATATCAGAGAGGTATTGAGTGCATTAAGGGAGAACAAATTATATGCTAATTTAAGGAAGTGCGCTTTTATGAGCGACAATTTGTTGTTCTTGGGATTCATTATAAGTAAAAACGGAATCAAAGTGGATGAGGAAAAGGTGAGAGCCATTAGGGAGTGGCCGACCCCAACAAACGTCATGGACGTAAGACGTTTCCATGGATTAGCAACTTTCTACAGGCGATTTATCAAACACTTTAGTAGTATTGTAGCACCTATCACTGAGTGTTTGAAAAAGGGAAAGTTTCAATGGGGAGAGGAACAAGAGCAAAGTTTCACCCTCATAAAAGAAAATTTATGTACCGCTCCTGTCCTAGCACTACCAAGTTTTGACAAACTATTTGAGGTTGAATGTGATGCCAGTGGAGTTGGCATAGGGGCTGTGTTGTCACAAGAAAAGAGACCAATTGCCTTCTTTAGTGAAAAGTTATGCGAAGCCAGGAAGAAGTGGTCCACTTATGACAAAGAATTCTATGTTGTTGTTAGAGCATTAAAAATCTGGGAACATTATTTAATTGCTAAAGAATTTGTCCTTTACACCGACCATCAAGCTCTTAAGTATTTAAGTAAGCAAAAACAGTTGAGGAGCGATCTACATGCAAGGTGGTATGCTTTTATTGATAAGTTCTCATACAAAATTATGTATAAGGCTGGACAACAGAACACAGTGGTCGATGCTTTAAGTAGGCGTCTAGCCCTCATCAAGACTCTCAGTATTGAAATTGTAGGCTTTGAGTGCTTAAAAGATCTGTACACCTAGGATGAGGACTTTAGACAAGTTTGGGAAAAGTGCATGAATCGACAGCCAGCAGGTGATTTCTACATACATGATGGGTTCCTTATGAAGGGGGACCAACTGTGCATTCCTTGCATCTCCCTACGCGAGAAGATCATCAGGGATCTACATGGGGGAGGCTTAGCAGGACACCTCGGGAGGGACAAGACGACTGAGGTTGTCAAGGGGCATTACTACTGGCCTAAATTAAGGAGAGATGTGACCACTATCGTGAGTAGGTGCTATATATGTCAGACAGCTAAGGGACAGACCCAGAATACTGGCCTCTACATGCCTCTACCTGTTCCTACTACGATTTGGGAAGACTTGTCCATGGATTTCATGTTAGGCTTGCCAAAGACTCCAAGAAATTTGGACCCCGTCTTTGTAGTGGTTGACCAGTTCTCCAAGATAGCTCATTTCCTCCCATGCAAGAAGACCACAAATGCAACAGCGACAACCAAGCTATTTTTCAAAGAGATTGTTCGTTTACATGGGGTACCTAAGACCATCACGTTGGACTGAGATACGAGGTTCTTAAGTCACTTCTGGATGACCTTGTGGAGACTATTTGACTCATCCTTGAATTTCAGCAGTACAGTTCATCTGTAGACAGATGGACAAACAGAGGTGGTGAATCGAACACTAGGTAACTTGATCTGTAGTATCTGTAGGGAGAGACCGAAGCAGTGGGATTTTGCCATAGCACAGGCAGAGTTCGCCTACAACAACGCAGTTCATAGCTCTATAGGTAGATCCCCATTTTCAATTGTTTACATGAAGGTACCTAACCATGCACTAGACTTAGTGAAGCTACCCAGAGTACTCGGCCTCAGCACTTCTGTAGAGCAGCTGGTAGAACAGATCCAATCAGTACAGGAAGAAGTACAGCAGAAACTTCAAAGGACCAATGCAAAGTATAAGCTTGCAGCTGACAGGCATCGCAGGTACCAGGTGTTTGACGTTGGTGATGAGGTCATGGTGTTCTTAAGGAAGGAACGCATACCAGTGGGGAAGCATAGCAAGTTATAGCCTTGAAAGTACAGTCCATACAAGATCATTAAGAAGATCAACGACAATTCTTACATAGTGGACTTTCCAGATCACATGGGTATCTCTAGAACTTTTAATGTTGTTGACCTTCATCGTTACTTACCAGAGACAACACTTGCATATCCCAGTCAAGACTCGAGGTCGAGTTCTTTCCAAGTGGGGAGAATGATGGAGGACCAGCTCAACAACCGGCGACAGTCTACGCCGCTCATGCCTGGAGAGTCCTTACGTGATCTAACAAGCCCAGGATAATGTTGACAGCTCACATATCCAACCTGCATTGGACGATGGTGGCTATCGGGCGGTGGACGTCAAGTCCAAGTCCTAGTTGTTTTAGTTGTTTTACTTTCCTAGTTATTCTACAAGACTACCAGTATGTATTATAAATAGTTTTGTTCTGAGTTTAATGAGACACACAAGAATTTTCTTTAGCAATTCTCTCTACTAAGGCTCTACGCCTAGCCCTTTACATGAGGCTTCAAGTCCGAAGCCGATTCAATCATCCGGGTGCTTGCATAGTCAACCCGATCGAGTGCGCCACGCTGCGTCAGTTCCCCTTTAGTTTAGTTGATCTATTTGTTTCTTTTTCACATGTCTAATTGTTTTCATGCTTAGTTTAATTGTTTTGGGAAAGACAACATTTTTGGAATCTTATTACTATGGTCCCATACCAAGATTTAGATCCCCTGTAGTGTACTAGTGATGGGGGACACATGGTCCCACCACGTCTTTATATCCCTATCACCATGTCTAGAATATGGGAGTTTATTAAAAAACAAAGTAGAAAAAATGCAAGGGGTCTCAAATGACTAGGTTGTATGTTCTAATGTAGTGGTAGATAGTTCTATTGTTTCCATTTATTTTAATCTTTTGACTCTGTTGTTATTGTGTTGCAGGTCCGGAGGCATCACTCCCATTTTTATGACAATTAGAGTTAGGTACATATTCTTTCCTATGATATTTTGTTTTCAGGTACATACTTAGGTATCAAATTACTCTTGTGAACTAGTTTTAATACGTCAAGTTACATTGAGATTACATTAACAATTACAATCAGTGGTTGTACACTATTGCTAATCCTGGTGGTTGAACTAGTGAAATGGTAACCTGGATAGTTGATCAGGTCGTGGGTTTTGTTATTGCTAGACTGCCTAGGCCTTGACTGCCAAACCTATTAGCTGATCAGCTTTAAATGGTCTTGCTAATTCTTACTCCTTAATTCTTTACACTACTTAGAACACATCATAAACATTATGTTAGTCCTTAGTTCTTTACACTATAGGATTTATTTTGTAGGTTTGGCACACACTAGCTAGCCTAAATTGCTCGATCGTACTATAAGGCCTATGAACTGGTATGTTTTGTACTAGGTAGGAAATCTCTTATTTGGTTACTTAATAGAATTATGCCTAATAAATAGGATAAAAAGCTTGGGAAATTTGAGATTTTTTTAAGAAAAGGGAAAGAAGAATTCTTATGTTTTCTTGTCGAACAAAAGGCAAACTTCATCTAGACTATGAACATTGAACTCTATAATAGTGAAGAGAACAACCAATAAAAAAATGAACAGAACACTTTGGTCAATTGCCCCTACAACTAATCCCCTTGTACAATTAAGTCCTTAACATTCTACAAATCTGGTTCTCGTATGTAACATGTAATCTAGTTCATGGTACAATTTTGTTTTCATAATCATACATTCTAGAAATTAGGTACAGATAGTAGCATCATTTAATCAGCTGCATGGAGATATATGGAGATTTTTTTTTATCAATGTGGAGATATGGAGATATTCAACATCAAGAGCCAACCTATTCAAAAAGAACCATCATTGGTAAACCCAAGGATTATAATTTTGTCACATATTGGGGGGGGAGAGGGTGTATTGGTCGATACGTGTCGTATCAAGGCCCCTTTGATATGCCCCTACACTTAGTGTTTCGGGGTCCAACCTATTTCAAGGGGTAGACCGACCTTAAACCAATCCCTTGAACCAATTTCAAAGAAAAAGAACTAAAAAATAAAGAGCTCTAGTGCAGGCTGATATGTTCCATCTGGCATATCAGACTGTATTGATATTTTGAACCTTGGGTAAACCTTGTTTGGCCTTGTTTAAAAGAAAAGTCTCTTATCTAGCTCTACTGTAGTCACCTTTAACAACCACAAAATGGAAGACAAGAATAGAATCTTTTAAATAAGAATGATTAAGATATTGTTTTTTCCTTGAGAAATGCAATTAGATATGCTCATTTATGTGGTTCTTCTATTATTAGTAATGTTACTGTTTATTGGGATTTCATGGTAATTTGCAAGTGGTAGATTTTTATAATTTGCAAATCTTTATGAAAACTCTTAACATGCCAAATGTGTATGCACATGATATAGGAAAAGATCTTTCATATGGTAATAAGGTAAAATATTGTGATTCCAAGACAAAAGAAGTAGCTCACATCCTAGATGAAGGTAGTATAAGATGGGGAACCATGTGGCTAAGTAATAGGAATCATTAAACAAGGATATGAATATAATTATGAAGTTTTTTGGTATAATCATTTTGGAAACCCTATTACTATGCATCTTTACCCTTCTTAATATAAAATATTTTTATTAAAAAATAAAGAAAAATGAGATCCCCCTTCTACTTCTTCCTCCTCCCCTTCCTCCTTCTTCCTCCACACCCCTACTCTTAAGGAGGCTTACGCCTCCTTGTGTTTGGCGTTGATCAATACCAATTGATGTTAAAATATGACCAATATAGAGTGTTGTTACTTGAAACACAAAATTTTATATTTCAATTCTAAACAGCAATGATGAGTCTATACATGCATTTTTTTTATTATTTTTCAGTTGAAGTGACTCCCTTATGTAAGTAAGTGACAACTCATCTTTCTCATCAATTTCTATTGATCAACCCCAAAAGGTTACATAAGAAACTCGAATGGTACCCAACACAACTAAATAATGTAGCATAGTAATTTTCAATGCAAGATAGAAGGAAAGAAATAAAAAGTACAGACCATGGGAGAAAATTGGGTAGCAACATAGCAAGCCATTCAAGTCTATCTTGTGACATCCATTGTGAATCACAACTGTTGGACTGAGTTTCTTTCTTTTTCTTCTTTCTATTATTGGTAATTAAAATATCAGCATAGGACTACTTTCATTCTGATCACAAATCCCCAACCTCAATGAGTACTCGATAATTATACAAGGGATTCCACTGACTACAAATAGGTCTTTTTGCATAGAAACAAGGTGGATCTAATGTGATGTTATGGGCTGATTTTGCTGATTTGGGTGTGCATTAGAAGGTGAGTTGGTATGATGGCAAGTGCTAGGTCCTCTGAAAAATACATGTATGGCATGAGCCATCACCATCTATCATACATACATGCATATCCAGCATATATACATGTAGAATATAAAGCAAATTAACATTGTGATTTGAGAAAAAATATGTTTGCTTTCAAATTCATCAATTCATCATAATCATTATTATCTAAGTCTTGTCCCAACTCCCAACTATAAGGGGTTAGCTATGAATATAATTTCACTATTTATTCTACTCAGTGTTTTATCAATTATTAACTTATGAGTGCTTAAATCAGTTCTTAGGTTCTTATTACTTCAATTAGTTAATGTATTTTTTGGCCTGTCCCTAATCCTTCTATTCTTTTCAGCTTGGAAAAATCACTTCTAATAGTTGTTGGAGCTGGTCATTTTTATTTATTTATTTATTTGGTAGAGAGAGCCAGTCTTCTATGCATGTGATCAAACCATCTTAGTCCACTTTTCTCATTTTATCATCTATTTGAGTCATTCTTAGATCCCTTCTAATGACTTCATCTCCAATCCTATCATTCTAGTTTTCCACTCATTGTCTCATCCATCTTGGTGCATGTGTTTCTACTACACTTGTTTTTTTTTTATATGTTGCTTCGTGATTGTCCAATACTCTGCTCCATAAGTATTGCTAGATTTGCAACTATTTTACAATAATTATAACAATTTAATTGGATTGGATTGATTTATTGCATTAATTTACTTTCTATAGTTATTTATCTAAAAAAAATAATCTAAGATGGTAGATGGATGGAACATCTTGTTGTCTTTCTTTCCTTAATATTATTTACTTATGTTGATTGATGTCAATTTGTAGGACTTACATTCACAAGGTGTTCTACATGGATTCAGTGAATTTAGATAGATACCTTTGGAAAAGGATGTAAGTGACAACATGTACTTAATTGCACAAATAGTTGTCTATGTTTTGTTTGTTCTTAAATTTTAAGATCCATATGGCCAGATATCATATGGTCCAACACATTAGAACAATTTCACTTCAGTTGTTTTGGATTTTATTCAAAAGCTATGACTATGATAGCAAAAAAGCAGAGAAATATTTTTTTTAGATCGAATTATTTCCACTATTATGGGTTAAAGTAGTAAAAAATGATTTAGGGGTTCAATAAAATCTGCAATGGATATGATACTAAATAGAATAGGATGGAAAAATAGGATTCTTGTAACTAACCTTGTATAATTAGGATGAGGCTTAGAGGATGATGATGATGATGAAATATTGAAAAAAAAACACTATTAGCTCTAATAGAATGCAAGAACAAAGGTTTTGATTCTTGCATGGGGCTTTACTTAGTCCCCACAACCTGCAATTCTTTGAAAACATGAGACAAAATCATGACTCATCAGCAATGTGGACAAGTGGAAGAACTGGAGCCGAGCAGCCGAGCAAGTCATCTCAAAATAATAGAGATCTCATCTATTAGGAAACAGGTTATGTACTATGATAATATTCTCTTATTCCTTTAAAGTTGAGACATTTTATTAAGGCATAAAGAACAAATAGGTAGGAACCAGGGGCCTACATCCCCTATCCCCTAACATTTTAGATTAGGTCACAAGGAAACTGTGAAGGCAATAATAGGGAGTTCACTTTGGCTGTTTTTTAAAAATAGCCTGTGCTATTTTGGGAGTCTCTACACATGTCACCTTAGCTAATTCAGGTCCTAATTTGTCTTTTCAACTAAAAAAAAATATTTGAATATAAATACTTTTTTACCCTCACTCATTATGAGATGTCAATCACAACAGTTTCTTAAATAGAACAACCTTTAATTCTGAAAGGGATCCATGGCATTGTTGGGCCATTTGGTCAAAAGTTGAAGATTTGTAGATAAGATAACCATTGTGTTACCAATGATAAATGGTGGACCCAAGGCATGTATGAATTATGAATTGGACACATGGGACATGGCCCATCTAGAAGCAAGTTCAGTCCTGAATTTGGTTTCTATTGGTTCTTATATAAAATAAACATCAAAAAGAGGAAACTAACACTCGAGTAGATGTCAACCAGATTTGATACTAATTCATGTTCTATAGTCAGGCATAGAAGGTTGGACATGAACCCCACTTAGGAGTCTCAACAACTGCGAATAGGCTTCCACCTCCCAATTTTTCACGTTGCACCTAAATTGAGGACATTGGGAGATGCCTGCCTCTAAAAATCAAAACAATCTCAAACAGTAACACCCCTATCGGTCATATGTGTCAAACTTTTGGCTTAACTCTGTTGATCTTGCACTATACTGTGTGCTTACCTGTTAAAGTAGTGAATAGAAAAGAATAACCTTCCCCTTACCTTTAAAGAGATGACAATTCTTGGATCCTTTGTAGAAGGGTTCAGATTTGACAGTTATTAACCTGATTTAGAATAACCTTCCCCTTACCTAACCCAAAATTCTTTGCTATTTCTATATAATTTTGATACTTCTTTGTTAATATTAAAATGCTCTTTCATGGTTTTCTTATTGATGTTAAAAAAAAAAAAAAACTTGTTTTCTAAATCAGCGAAGATGATGAACCAATCTGTTGCACTATTCATTGAAACTGGATATGTCTATGTTTCTTTTCAATCTGATAATTTTCCCAATGGTCATGTAGTGTAAATTTTGTACGAGGAAGAACAATCATTTTATGGATAATTTCCAGCCTTCTCTCTTGCTTCTTTACACACTTCCAATCCTGAATTGCATTTTTCTGCTTTATTTGGGGTTAGCAAGCCCCCTTGAGAAGGTGAAGAATGTTAAGATTTTAAGGCAAGTGTAGGGGGTCTTCTCCAACATGAATTGCTTTCTTTGTTGCCCCATCTTGATTTTGATTTCCTTGGATTTTTTTCTAGGGTAACTCTTGGAGATGCACTTGGATCTCATATCACATGGGTTAAATCAATGGTAAGTGTATAATGCATATAAAGCTCTTACATTATTTAATTTATATAGCTAATTATTTACATCAATGCTTATGCATTCATTTTTGAACTTGACAGACCGAAGTTATGATCCAAAGCGAAGGTCTTGAGTATGATGCATGTGCGTATAACCTATTGTTCAGATGCAACGAGGATAATTTTGTTAATTCTGTTTTCTTTTTTTGGCGATGAAAAAAATTTATTAAATGTGTATATTGAACAAATAATACTATAGATATTTTGTGTAAATTTGTACAGGTTTTACCATATAAGAACAGGTGAAATTAATTCTTTTTGTAATGGCATTCCTTTAAAATTTAAATGAGAAATAAACGTTTAGCAACGGTTTGATCAAATCGTTGTGCTAAAAGTGCCATACAGCATCAATTTTAGGAACAGTTATATTTTGTAATGACCATTCTATGACATCAGTTTTTGACCTTGACCATTGCTATAAGAATTTTATAGCAACCTTTAATGCAAAAAACCATGGCAATACAAAAGAATAGCTAATACTTGTAGCGACGGTTTTACCTAAAACCGTTGCTATTTCTACTTATTCATCAATAAACCATATTCTATAGCCACGACTAAAACCGTTTCTATAGCAATTTATAGCAATGGTATAAAATAAATCCGTTGCAATAAAATTTTTAATTAGCAACGGTTAAAACCATGGCTATATGTACATTTATAGCCACGGTGTACAATATCTGTGGCTATAGGTTTTAGCCACACCAATATCCACTACCGACAAAAAACCGTGGCTTAACCATTGCTATAGCCTTTAGCAATGGTTTTTTGTATCTTTTTGCAACGGTTTTGTCCATTGCTAAAGCCGATTTTTCCTGTAGTGAATCTGGAAATGTGTATCTAGTTAAAAGATTGGCTAGATGTTGAGGATAGATTACAAGACAAAGGAGGGCATGACTCTACACTTGATGATTCTCCTAAGGTAGATAATCAAAATCAAGATGGAGATGGAGGTGGAACTTGAAGAAAAATGATGAAGACAATATTTTTTTTTGTATAGTCAGCTTTCTATAGCATTTTTTAAAATTATTGTAAATTTTGTTATTCAATTTTATTTAAATTATTTGTTATTTTTTTTCAACAATGTAATTTTTATTTTCAATTTGTAATTGTATTATATTTTTTTATTTTTTATTCCATTTTATCAAGTATTTTTTACCATTGTATTGTTCAAGTTTCAAATTTAAATGAAATAAAATTCCTATTTTTTTCCAATTTGTTGTCAATTTTTTCTTTTGTTAAGTATTTTTTCATTTCTTTTCTAGAATTTTTATTTTTTCAATTTATTCCTAAAGCAAAGTATTTTAGTTTTACTTAGCAAAAAAATAAAAAAAGATTAAAATATCAAAAAGAAAATAGTCTGGTCCTTTTCGGCCCAGGCCCAGGCTCGGCCTGTAGCCTAGCCCAACACGGCTCAGGCCCATAGCACGAGTTGCAACCCGACATAGACCCTCACGGGCTCGAGTTGTGTCGGACCAACCCCCTAACTTATCCCAGGGGAGGGAAGCACGACCTAATTTATACCTCTATTTTTTAGTTATATGTATACATATGCATGTTTTTAGCAATAAAATGTAATCATATGTTTTAAATGAGAATGTTTTTATTCATGTTTTGATTTTTTTACTGTATTTATTTAATTGATTATATGTCATGTATTGGCCAATATACATTTATTTAATTATCCTTTTATATAGGATATTATTTTAATATTTTCTCCCATTTTATAGGTTGAAACTTGAAAGTGTTGGGTTATACTTTTCATTACGATGTCACCCTCAGTTTGTGGATCTTGCAGTGTAAGTTCAAATTTCTAATTTTACTTTATTAAATGTTTGTGTTTTTTATTTTTTTATATCTAATTTGTGAGTTTGTGTTTTATTAGATGTCGCAAACCAGTGAGACTCCATAAACAATGAAGAGGACAAGTACTGTCTCAAGAAACTCCTGAAATGAACACAAATGCAATCCGTGACACTCTGCATTCCCCCAATATTTGTTACATTTGTCCTTCATTTTCCAAGCCATAGAACTAAGATTTCCTTTAGCAGTGATCAAGAAAACACTCATGCTTATGTATTCTTCATGTTTGTGAGTTACGAATTCAAGAAAACACTATTATGCTTTTGGATATGTATTCTCCATGCTTATAAGTTGTGACTTTATAACTTTAAATTTGTCAAACTCATTATAAATTGTCTAAAACTCATCATGAGTTTTCAACATTTCTCTTAAACTCATCACAACTTTTCAAAATGTCTAAAACTCACCATGTCATTAACTTGACATTATGCAGGCTAACAAGTGTTAATATATTACCATTTTAATGTTCATAGAAAAATATAAAATATATACATAATAAATTAACGGGTGTTAATATATTACCATTTTAATATTTAGACATGAAAAAAGGAAAAAAGTTAAAAAAAAAATATTTTCAAATATAAAATACATAAAACATAGAAATCACAAAAAATATAAAAATTATAGAAATTGCAAATAAAATAAAAAATTATTTTCAAATTATAGAAACTATAGAAATTGAAAAACAAAATCAGAAAATAAAAATTGTAGAAAAAACACCAAAATTTATAGAAAAACAGAAATTGTAAATAAATAAAAAAAAATACAGGAAAATTTATAGATTGTAGAAAATAGAAAAATGTAAAAAAAAAATTATAACAAAACACTAAAAATGCAAAAAAAACAAGAAAATTGAAAACTGAAAAGACCGTGTTTCCTCTAACTCACCATTCTTGGGTAATTTGGTCATGAAAATTGTTATTTATGTTGACATGGACACCTCCGTTAAGAAACATTAATGGTGCACTAACAGAAGGTGAGTTTTGGAAAATAAAAACTTATTGGCATAATGAGTTTTAGACATTTTGAAAAGTTGTGGTGAGTTTCAGAGAAATGTTGAAAAGTCATATTGAGTTTTAAACAATTTCCCTATTGTTTATGGTGTTATTTTCCTATTGACATTAACATCTATATTATTCATGTTTAGTTATTTTTTTCTATACCGGTCTAAGTAAATTATAGAAGGGTCCAAAGTCCGAAAACCATAATAAAACAGATTGATTTGATATGAGATATTCTCCAAACCACACCAAATAAGACCATGAATACCCCTATCGGTTTGATATAGTCCCAAATCTTATCGGTTTGGAATCAGTTCCACCTCATCACAAGATTTAGACCAGACCCAAGCTATATATATGTTAAATTATATATAATTTTAATTTAACATATATATTAAACGTATGAAAATAAATTAACATTATTTATATAATATCTTCAAAAGATTTATTATAATCGGATCATGTGTCAGACCCGGTTGTCCTTCCGGGTTCTTAGGATTTGTTGCACTTTGTCAGGTCGATTCCGATTCCGCTTAATCCCGACCCGATGACAGCCCTTAATGCGGCGCCCGGCCGAGCCACGATGGCGTCAGCTCTACAAAAAATAATAAATCCGTTGGCAGTCTAAACTCCCGCGAAAGCCCAAAGCCGAAGAATACCAAACCCTTCCCTCAGTCTCACTTCCGCCTGCTATTCTCTCTATATTTTTTTGTCTCCCTCTCTCCACTGAGAGCAGGCAGAGATGATCGTACTCCAAAACAATCCCTTTCCTTTTCCTTCAGCCAACACCCACCGCCACCTCTTCTCTATTCAACCCATCAGAGCATTTCCAAAGCAAAGCATCCTTAACCCTCTCTACATCTCCTTGAAACCCATCTTCTCTTATTTAAGCACTTCCAATCACAAACCTTCTTCCCAAATCGAACTCTTCATTTGTCCATTGTGTTTAAACTACTTAATCCCTCCCAAAGATTCAGCCTCTTGGTTTCCCTTTTCAAGGAAAAAGAATGGCGTCCGAAGAAGGTGCTTTCGTCGAGCCCCGTGTTGCCCCTTCGAAGTACTCGGAGAGGGTGGTTCTGAAATCCATCGTGGGTCGTAGTGATCGGGGGTCCGAATTGATTGGGGAGCGAGTTGTGATTGGTGGATGGGTGAAATCATCCAAGGAGCAAGTAAAGGATCTTCCTCAACAACCTGATTCCATGGCGATTGTTCCAGGAAAGCAGAAAGATGTGAGCTGTGTTGAAATTCTTCAGTCACGAATTCCACTTTTCCGATCTATCATGAAGATTTTGGCTGCAAGCCACACCCCCATTCGGGAGAAGTTGGAGATCTTGGCTGCAAAACCTGCCTCCCAACCTTCCATTGTTTACTTGCAAGTAAATGATGGTTCTTGTGTTCCCAATCTTCAGGTATACTAAATTAAGCAATCCCATATCTTAGGAACAAACAATAATGCATAAATGGTTAGAGAAATAGATAGAAGAATAGTAGGTTTCATGACTCATGATTTGTTTTTTTATTGTCTACTTTATGATAATTTATGAATTCTTAAGTGTTAGCTGTTTGGTCTTATATCTGATTAATGGGCCTTATTAGTAACTTCCAAGTTCCAACCAATGGACCATCCGACCTCTTCCAATGCTCATTCCACTGGAAATTGAATGTTACAGATAAACAACAAAGTACATTTAGGAAAACATATAAAATGCCAAAACTTGTACCAAGTTATAAATTCTTTTATACTCTTTGTGCATGTATTAATCTCTTCATTTTTATTGCTTTTTTTTTTTCATTTTAGATACTGCTGTTGAATTTGATTGACTTCTTTCAGGTGATGGTGGAGTCCTCTATAGCTTCTCCCAGTCATCTAACACCTACAGGAACTTCAATTGTCGCAGAAGGTGTACTGGAACAACCATCCATTCCCTGTAAACATGTAGTAGAACTTAAAGTGGAGAAAATCCTACACATCGGGACTGTTGATCCTGCACGATACCCATTGGCAAAGCCAAAAGTACCTTTGGAAGTTCTGCAGGGTTATCCCCATCTTCGTCCTCGCACAATCACGGTAATCTGATTATCCAATGACAATTGAATTGTCCTTGTTTCTTCTGCCTATAGTACTAGTGGATGCCAATAATATGTTAAAATGTTCTTGTAAGATTAAGTCTTATGCATATTTTATATGTAATTTTAAACATTCTGATTTTTTCCACTAAGAACAAATATTTCTGATGATGGGGAAAATTGTTTTAACAAATTTCGTGTCCTATGCAAATATTCCTTCTACTTATCAATTCAATGATGATTTTGCTGAAATTTCTTAAGATTAATAATCACTTCCTATTAGATCTCAATGCCAAAATATGATCATTTAGGATGATTTGAAGAATTATCTTAGTTATCAATGTATGAAGTTGGTTTTTACTCTATTGATTTATGACATACTCATATTGCAGGTAGCATCCATTACTCGAATTCGCAGTGCACTAACCCATGCAACTCATACATTCTTCCAAAATCATGGGTTCCTTTATGTGCACACCCCTGTTATCACTACTACTGATGCTGAAGGTTTTAGTGAGAAGTTCCAAGTTACAACTCATTGTATTGAATCAGATCAGAAATTGGCACCCAAGGCAACACAAGATGACGAAGCTGTTAACCTTGAAAATGTTAAGGCTGCTATAATGGAAAAAAGTAAAAAAATTGAAGAGCTGAAGAGAAGTGAGAGCAATAGAGAGGCACTGTTTGCAGCACTTGAGGATCTGAAGAAGGCCAATGAACTAGCCTCACAATTGGAAGCCAAAGATAAATTGAACCATAGAAATTCAATTGAGTCTGGAAAGAGAGAATTCTCTAAGGATTTCTTCTCTCACAAAACATTCTTAACAGTATCTGGTCAGCTTCACCTTGAGAGTTATGCCTGTTCCCTTGGTAGTGTTTACACATTTGGGCCCAGATTTCGAGCAGAAAAACAACAGAATAGAAAGCATTTGGCAGAGATGTGGGAGGTTGAGCTTGAAATGGCTTTCTCTCACCTAGAGGTAAATAATCTATGTTCATTTTTGTTAGCTCTCCTCTTTGTTAATTATTTTTCATGACTTCCTAGAAATTTATTTTGTTGTCTATAAAATCTAATTTATTAGGCAATCATGCATATATTTTGCAGGTTTATATTTTCTATTGGGAAAATTTCTCTTTTCCTTGAATAATATCTTAACATTGTTATGGGTTTGCATAAAGAAGGTGGTTGTTTAAAGGATTAAATATTTAATTCACAGTATTCATTCCCTTTGTGTATAGTTATATTCTATTGGTTTTTTGTTTAATGGTGTGCACTTGACCTACATGTACCAATTGCTTTAACCTTATTTCAGATTATGTGCAGCTCACCATCCTTTTATGTGATTGCTATTCCAGTGATGAAATTCAGACTAGTATCATCGAAAGGTTCACCAGGCTAGATTGTTCTATATGTAGTTTTGTTCAATTTGATCTCAACATGAGCAAATTCCCTGAGTTAACTAAGTTTCTTATGACTTTATTTCCTTTCTGACTTGTCATAATGCAATTCCTGGACTAATAACATTATTCTTCATGGTCCTTGGGAAAAGTACATGTCGATTGCTGCCAGACAATTCATTCATACTTTTTTATGATATTTTCGACCTTACTCTTTTAATTTTCTTTCTTTCAAATGCAGATATTGCTCTCATTATTCTTCCGTTTTCTTTTCTCTTTATGATGTATACTTTGAGATTGCTGTGATCTTAAAAGAAATAGATGACATGGGGGATAATCATTTTTTCCCAGGAAGTGTTGATTTCATTAAATTATTGTTGAATCATAACAGCAATTATAATGTGGCCCTTCTCAACATGCTGCTTTGGACATATGCCAATTCTTCTGAAATATCTTAAAAAATATTAGTGTCTTAGTAGTTACCTCCTCTCATGTTCATCATATCTATGCTTGCTTCTACTTGAATTAATACTGTTTGTGTGGATCCAGGATGTCATGGCATGTGCAGAAGACTACTTGAAGTTCCTATGCCAATGGGTTTTAGAAAACTGTTCTGAAGATATGCAATTTGTAAAAAAAAGAATAGACAGAAGTGTTACAGATCGTCTTAAATTGGTGGCATCAAATTCATTTGAAAAGATCACTTACACAGAAGCAGTGGAACTATTGATGAAGGTTACGGAGAGGAAATTTAAAGAAAAAATCGAGTGGGGTGTTTCTCTAACTGAAGAACATGAAAGGTATTTATAAAATCCTGAGCATTATACTGCAGTTCAAGCATTTGATGTTTTGCATATAAAGCATGATGGCATGGGGACTGGGGTAAGAGCAAGGAGTAGGGCAGGTAGGAGGTAGTGCAACTAATTGGTTCTGAACACACATATCAGTTCATTGAATTGACTGAGCTAGGCAACCTAAAGGGGTTCTTATTAAGCCAGTTCCCCCTTTGCTTGGGTGGAAATGACACTGCTTCATCCTGTGAGAGGTCTTTGGTTAAGCAAGTACTTTCTGGAAGGAGGTCCTTTGCCCTTCCTGTCATGTTGCATTAGCTGTGATATCTATTAAGAAATAACAAAAAAAAAAAGAAAAACCTTTTCCTTAATAGCCAATTTTGTTGGACCAATAATGTAATTTATGGGTTGAGGCACTGTGGATTTGGCTGTGTTTGTGGTTCTTCATTGAGATAATGAGATGTCATATGATTCCTTCTTCTGGCATTTAACTGCTTTTTTCAATGATCACAGTTATTTGACTGATGAGATTTTTAAGAGGCCTGTAATCATATACAATTTTCCAAAAGAAGTTAAACCATTTTATGCTCGCCTCAATGATGATGGGAAAACAGTTGCAACAGTTGACATAGTTCTACCAAAGGTAAGCTTGCAGTATCTTTATGAAATTAACCCAAAAAAATTTATTTCCATATAGACATTAAGTTCAATTATAATTATGGGTGAATTTCTGTAGGTTGGAACCTTAATTAGAGGTAGTCAAAAGGAGGAGCGCATTGATCTGCTCACTGCAAGGTAATTCCATCATTATGGTGTCATGGAGGCTTGATAAAACTAAATTTGATAAATAAGATTTAATAATTCAGAAAGTGAAAGGAAAGATGAATTCAATATAAATAGAGTGATAAGATGTTTACATAGAATACCTATTTCCAGAATTTGCATGTTTCCATCAATCTAGACCATCCAATTTATGAAAATCCCATCTATCTTTTTGGTACTCTGCTAATGGACCCTCTGTCAAGCCACATAACCTTGCTAATATATAGCACCTCAAAAAGTTTGGATTTTACAGTATTTCTTTTATGTTCCATTTAGAACTGCAGCCTATTTATACAACACTGATTGTTGGGTGCCTGCACTCATGGTGCAGAACCTAATTTTTCCAAGTTGTGATAGGATTGGGGTGCAGAAGTGGAAATGCAGAATGAAATCAAGTATTTGTTGGATACTAGAATGACTAAGTCCCCCCTGCTACACAACACACCAAAAAACAAATAAAACTACCGATTTGACAGGAAAAGTGGGAAAAACTCCTTTACTTTCCATAGCCTATGCAGCTCATATTTTGTAATTGAACAGAAGAACATGGAAATTAGTGGGTCATCCTTTTCTGGTCTTGGTCTGTTTCCCACCTAATCCAAAACACAGCTTAACAGAACAAAATATTGAGAAAATTTTGGTGGAATTAACAAATCCAACTGATAACAAGGACTCCTCTTGTGTCTTCTATCCATATAATCTTTTGTGAGTAAGTTGTCTTTTCATTCAATTTACTAGTTTCCTCCTGGGGTGGGGCTAAAGCTCAATGACAATTTGATGGTGTTTCATGTTTCAGCAATGGGTTTATGAAATTTATTCCTTGATACTGATTTTTTATGTATGGTACTTATTGGTGGTAGTGATGCGGGTGTGTGAGGCTGGGGGTCACTTGCATCCTATGACATGTGTCAACCCACTCTGAAAACACTTGCTAAAGAGGGGATTCATTCACTAGTCTCTCTGTAAAGTACACAAGACCTATACCAACTCTCCTAAAGCGGAAGTTGGTATTTTCCAATTGATAAGGATGAAAATCCTGTGTTTGATATACACGTTCTTCTACTGTTCTACGTGTGACTACATGTGAGCATATCTAACCAGCTCTTCTGTTACTGATACCACCATCTGTGACCATTTGCAGGATCAAGGATTTGGATTTTCCAAGAGAGCAGTATGATTGGTATTTAGATCTTCGCAGGCACGGAACTGTCAAACATTCTGGGTTCAGTCTCAGTTTTGACCATATGGTTCTCTTTGCTTCTGGTCTCATTGACATCAGAGATGTCATCCCTTTTCCCAGGAGTCATGGCAATGTAAGCTACTAATCAAGATCTCTGCTAGAACTTGCGTGGGGTGGAAAATAAAGATTAATGCAAAATCGTTGACTTTCAGGATTGCATTTCTAGTAATTGTATATTGTCCACTGTTATATAATAAATTTCCTTTGTGTTCAGAGATAATTGTCCTCTAGTTCAAGGTGGAAGTAATCCATGTATATAGATGTTCAGATGTAATATTTCATTTATACAATCATCCAACAGATTGTCCTTTCATTGTGTTGTGAACTTGTGTTCTCACTAGCAAGTTAATATTGGGTATTGAAATAGATTGCTTAAAATCAATGGGTTGGCCATGTGGCACTGGTAGTTAGGGGTGTCAATAGACCGGTTTTGAGTTGGACACCGCCAAAATCAAAATCAATTTGGACGGATTGGATGGACCAGTAAGACATTGAATTGGACCAGTCCAAACTTAATGGCCGAAGTATTTATTGGATTGGATTGGATTGCATCTGGTCCATCCATAGTGGATTTATATTGGATTGGGTCAAATTGAACCAATATCTGGTCCATTGATAAAAAATAAGAATATAGGTGTCAATGGACTAGGTTTGGATTGGAACCAATCTAAATTAAAACCAATTTGAACAGATTGGACAGGCCAGACACATTGATTTGGACTGGTCCAAAATGGTCCAAAGTATTCATCGGAATGGATTGGACCTGGTCATCTATAATGGACCCATGTTGGACTGGATTGGATTGCACCAATATTGGTCCATTGACAGCCCTATTGGTAGTGGAACAAATTAAATAGCTGATGATAATATCGAAGTTACCTTTAGACCTAAGGGATCCCTTGAGATGCATTAAGGTGTTGGAAAGTATTGCAGCGGAAGCGTGCCTGTGATGTGCAATTTAAAATTTTGAATTCTAATGTGAATAGAATAAACTGCAAATCAGATTGGAGAAACTCTTTCTTCCAGATCTGATCGACATGATCATTGTATCAAAATATTCTCGGACGGTCGGACCTTTGAAAAACCAGAGTGCAGCCTAACAGTGAAGAAGCTTATCACGAGCGTAGTAAACTATTAGTGGAGTTCACGCCCAAAGAGAAGAACAGACCTATGCAATTTCAGCGGCCCGTTTTAGATAGCACAACTTTTGGCTTGCTTCAACTGGTCCTCCAAGGCTTTGCTGAGCGAGTCAGCAACAAGAAGACCTTCCAATGTGTGAAAATAAACTCACAAAGAAGGTAAAAGGCTGATATCAATTCACTGTTCGAAGGGTCGAAAGGAAGGACAAAGATCTCTCCATTTTCTCACTAGGCCAAACTTAGGAAGAAGCTAGGTGATGCCTGAATCGACCAGACTTATTTGGGGTCTCTTAGAACTCTAATCCCAAACTTTCTCTAAAATCAGTCCTAGTAGGAAAGGAGAGAGCTGGAATTCTCCCTCTCCTAATTCAGCCATAATTGCTATTAATAGTTTCTTAGTCAACCTATTTATCTACTAAATAACCAACTCAACCTTTCCTACTTCTATTGCTGCCCATACAACTAACTGACTAAGTGTACTTCCTTTGGTTATGCGTGGAACCCATTAGAATCCAACTTCACCCGACCAATAAGACTCTTTGGTTTCTACCATAGTTGGGTCAAATCCAACGTGAGTGTGTGGACCCACATGGAATCAAATGAGATCCGGACTCATCAATTTGACACTTCATTGAGATCACATCAGCGATATGGAATCAATTCGCCACTTCATTGAGATCCCATCAGCGCCCCACAGAGCATACCCCCACAGGCGCCTCACATCCACATCTCAGTCAGCGTGCATTGAGAAACTAGTGAGTGAATCCCAATCGCGTATTGGAAACATCTCCCAATCGTGAATCCCTGTGTTTGATATACACATGTCCCAATACACGCGATTGGGATGTTCCGTGCGCCGATGCGAACTCCACTCCATTAAGAGCAATCAATCCCAGCTGTAAGGGCCTAATTTAAGCCCATTAATAGCACCATATAATCTGGATTTTGCCATCCTCAAAGCTCAGATTGATTCGCCCAGACCGAAAAAAATATCTATCACGTTATTAATCCTGAATAAATACTTGCGGTGAAGTCTCTCTATTTGACAAATATCCATCACTACAATATGGAAGGACTTATTCTATAAGCTTTGTAGACAGTGACATGTCCTCTTCCAAGACGAGAATCCCAGAAATTCATATGCACGTTGAATTTTCAAAATAAATTATTTACCTAAATAATATTATTTTCCAAAACCATTTCGAAATAGATTCCTTCACATCAGCCACTCACTTGAACTCCTTCATTACTGCTCCAATATACTCAATTTATTGACTCCATAAGAATCTCACTAGATATATTTGAAACAAATAATTCCGAAAAACCAGTGCCAATAGTAAGTCCAAGAATTATAAGCAACGATTTAGATTCCTTACCAATCACTAAGTCCAAATGTTAACCCTAACAGATGAGACTTACACTATCCCTCCTCTTCTCCTTAGGTAACATAAAGTATGTCAGTCTTATTGGAATATACTGCCCATGTCTAATTTAATCATGATTTTTAAAAACAAATTGGTGATCGAATCGGTCAGGGGTCAGATTACCGGTTTGAATGGTCTGATCGTTTGATTCGAACGGTCGGCATATTCTGATAAAAGAAATAAAAAAATTTAAAAAATTGAGAAACGGTCAAAACCGTTTGAACCATTTGAACCATTCAAACTGTTCGAACGATTAACTGGCCAGTTCAGCAGTTTGCTGACCAAAATCAACGGGTTTTTGGGCAAGCGGTTTTAGAGAAAAAATGGAACCGGTCAAGTGACCAATTCCCAGTTTTTCTGGTCCAACCGTCCGATCCGGTCCGGTTTTAAAAACCATGATTCTAATTGAGAACAAATTTGGTCTGTACACAGAAGAAGATGTCTTAGGTCTTAATCCTAAAATGCAGAACAAAGACTTTCACAAAAACATACCCAAGTGATACAAGTAACCAAATCACAAACTGCTATTTTGTTAATGATAAATACAATGTACATGATATACTGGATAATGAGGGCATGTATTGTCCAACACAAGGATCTGTCTCTAAACAGTTCAGACTTGATCCTTGAGTCCCTAACACAAAATTTACACAAGTTTGGATCCCTAGTTTGTACAATTCCTTATTTGTCTATTAAACTAGCGAATGACCCCGTACTAAGTACGGGGAAATTTGCTGTTATATATAAAATTTTACTAATTTTAATGAATAATAAATGTTAGTTATTAATATAAATTATTAATAAAAGATTAATTATTTATCTTTTACATTTTATTACTAATATAAATTAAAATATCATTTCCAAAGTTATAAACACATTTATTGTTTTCTATAATAATGAAATAACAATTATTACATTAGTTTAACTTTTATTACCTTAATTTAAATTTACTTTTCTTATAGCTATGATGCAAGAGAATATAAATAATATATATATATATATATATATATATATATATATTAATATATATAATTGGGGACAGGGTGGGGTGTGGACTTCACTCCCCGTCCCCTGTCCCCAATCAGGTTTCCTATTAATCCCATCCCCACCCTGTCCCCCCACTAAGGTAGTCTCCATCTCCATCACCACCTGATCAGGGAGGTTGGGTACTCGATGAGGATGGGAAAATTTTCACCCCTACCCCCGGGTTGTATAGCCCCATAGAGCAATAAGCTTTTAAGTCCAATAAACCCTAACATCTTTTTTCCATACGGGGCCCATAAAGAAGACTTGTGATTGTCAACTTAATAAATTGAAAATAATTAAGAATCAATTGAAATGAGATGAGTTTCTTTACTCATGATGTCAATTAAGGGTGTCAATGGACCGGTTTTGGATTGGATCCTGTTCAGTCCAAAATCAATTTGGACGAATTAGATGGACCAACAAGACATATTGAACTGGACCAATTCAGTCCAAAATATTTATTAGATTGGATTGGACCTGGTTCATCCGTAACAAATTTGTATTGGACTGGGTTGGATAAAGCCAATATCTGGTCCATTGGTATAACATAAGAATATATGTGTCAATGGACCGGGTTTAGGTTGAAATCAATCTAAATCAAAATGAATTTGAACAGATTGGACGGTCCAGACATTGAACTAGACCGGTCCAAATTGGTCCAAAACAGTCATTAGATTGAATTAGACCTGGTCGACTCATATTGGACTAGATCAGATTAAACCAAATCCAATCCAATTGACACCCCTAATGTCAATACACTGATACATAATGATGAAATTGCTAGCCCTTAACAACACAAGGGCTAATCCAACATCTTAGGCAAAATTGATAACAAACTCTCGAGGTGTTATTTTGCTATTAACTACATTTAGTCAGAAACATAACCTTTGTTTAGACCACCAATAAAGTTAGAAGTTCTATTTAGCATTCTTGCTAGTTCGAAAAATCCCAGACAACGCATGGAAAATGTTGGGCACTCTTGCAAATGTTGCCAAGCGCCCTTGTTAATTGATTAGAGCAGTAGTCAATTGATTTCAATATGGGCCTCACTTTTTCTTCTGGTTTAAAGTTGGGCATTGTTATGCCCTGATTATTTATCTAGAATCAAATTTCTGCCCAACTTGAAGTAAAGTCCAAATGACAGTATGACCCATAAGGTTAATGTGTAAAGTAGATTTTCAAAGAGACAAGAAGCAATTCGTTTAGGCTCCTTTTGTTTGTATTGCAAATTCAAAACAGATGCAAAATTTATATTCAGTGCAGATTTTCATGCATTTCTTTGTATCCACAATTTGCACCCTACCTGATGCAATGGTTTCACTTTTTTTTTTGTAACATGTACACTTATTAACACTTATTAGCACTTAGAATGCAAATTTGACATCCTGAAAGCTGATGCAAATTTTACACCACCTTCTTCCTACCTTCAATCTCTCCCATATAAAGTAAGGACCGCATCATTTTTCTTTACACTTGACTCGTTCAAACAGACAACCTTCCTTCCACAATGATTTTCTCTCACATAAATTGGAGACCACGTTTACTCCTCCCCAAGGTTTTTAAAACTGAACCGGACAACAACAGTCAGGGGTCTGGTTCCTGGGTTGAACAGTCCAATTGTTCGAACCAAATGGATGGCCCATTCTAACAAAAAATAAAAAATTAAAAAATAGTTAAAACTGTTAGATGGTTCAAACGGTTCAACCGCTTGAGTCAGCAGTTTGCTGACTATATCAATAGTTTTTGATGAAATAACGATTCTGGGGTAAAAAGGAAATTGTCACCTGACCAGTTGTCGATTTTTCCGGTCCCGTTTTGAAAACCATGCTCCTCCCAAACAAATAAAAGAATGCAAAATATTAAACAAAAGTTACAATTTTTTCACTCAGCTCATTTTCAGTCCGGTCCATGCATTTGCAGCAAGTAATCCATGAGAAGTTAACCCCACAGTTGTGTTTGTAGGCAAAAAAAAAAAAAAAAAACAAAGAGGAAAAAAAGGAAAAGAGTCATGCATCTACCATCAAAAGTACAAGTAGAAAATAATATTTTTTTTCTTGCTTCAAACCAAATGGTTACTTACCACCAGGCCTCCATGATTTTGCTTTCCACTTCTTTATTTCAAGGAAAATGTGCAGATACATTATCTCACTGGACATTATCACTGGATTGTATCTTTCTATCTTTAAGTAGTCATGGATGCATAACAGCTCTCAAATACTTACCTGATGAACCAGTACTGTTGCTTGAGTCTTGAGGGAAAAAGAAGGGATAGAGCTCATACCGGACATAACAACTACTGTATAGAACTCGGCAGCCCTTCCGGTGCTCGCAGAACACCGGGAAGTTGCCGACGGCTATGGCTAAGCACTGAGCACATGGTAGCTGAGACAGGTCTCTAGTGCATTGCACCAATGCATATAGAGTTACAAAAGGTGTCAACTTGGTCTTTCCTTTACCCAACCCACCATTTTTAGGCACCAAAGCTTGTTCTCTCACTTGATCCATTAGAGCTCCAAGATCCTTGTCGAATGTCTCTGGATCTGTTACATTCTCCACATTCCAGTAGAATATTCCGAAAGCTGTATCGACTTCTCCTATGAAGTTCTGAATATCATACCGCAAGAAACAATAATCAAACCATATCCTGGCATCAGCTTGATTTGGACAGAGTTGGCGGATCTGCTTTGCTGCGTCTTGGATGCAGCTCGAGCAGTCCTTCTTGCTCACGTCCCCCCTGCATTGGGCAAGTCCATAGACTCGATCCTCGCCTACGCCATAGGAAGTAGCAGTGAAGCCATTTGAGGAGGTCTTTGACACCAGATCAGCTAACAAATGATCAATGTTGGCTGATTTCGGGCTGTCACTGCTTATGTTCTTGTCTTTGTTGCAGAACTCCCCCAAGTGCTCTGCTGTGCAATTGCAAACGAGGAAGAGGAAGAAAAGAAGAAGATAATTGAACAATGCCATAGCATTATTTCTTCTACCTTTTCATTGCAGCTTTTTTTTTCATGGGTTTCTTATTATTATAAAGGTTGAAGAGTATTAAAATAGCTGTATGGGGCTAACTGTACCACTGTTCCATAGCAGACTTTCTTGACCATGGACTACTTGCTTTCTTCCACTATGTTGAGTGGAGTTGAATCCTTGGATGATAGTTTTCTGGCCTTATCTTTATCTATTTGATTTTAAGAAAATTAAAATTCATCATTGTATCTAGAAACTTGAGATTTTTGTTGTAACACTAGGACCGGACAAGAAGGTTGAACCGGTGATCTAACAACCTTTTGGGTCCCGGTTAAATAACGGTTTTCACGGTTTAAATGGGCTCACCACCCGGTTAACTGATAAAACCATGACACAATGAGCATTTTGATTTAGTTGTATTGTTATTGTTATTGTTATTGTTGTGATAATGCAAATGATTTCACTTGTATTGGATAAACTGAGGGCCTGTTTGGTTCACAGAAACAGGGGTCTGGAATTGGAATCGAATGGGCTATTTCAATTTCAACTGTTTGGTTGGATGGAATTGGAATTCCCATTTCCATTCAAGATGGAATGGCATTCCTCCATTTGGGAATGGTCATTCCCTTCCCCTCTCTTGAGAATAAAATTCCATTTCAAGTTATTTCAATTCTCGTTCTGATTCCTGTTTGAATCAAACAAACTGTAGGAACATTCCGACCGATTTTCATTCTGATTCCGATTCAATTTTAACTGTGAACAAAACGGGCCCTGAGTGTTTTCCAGTAGGATAATAATGGGCCGGGCCCAAATCCAAGTCTCAACAGGTTGGGTCCATGGGTTAGCCTGAGTCCTTGATAAAAGAAACAGAAAGCAGGCTTACTAGGTTGAGCCAAGGCTGCAAATTAGTGTGCCAACTCCATAATTGACACCCATACTTCCAGCACAGTCTGACCCTATTACATAGAAGTCATGGCCAAATCTCAACTCTTTAAATGTTGAAACCGAGTTCTTATCATCTTATGGCTGATTACTGTCTAAATTTGACATTTGGTGCCTCATAGGAGTTTTTATTACTCACTGACTTTTGTCCTGACTATCCAAAGTCTTCATACTTTGTCTCCTCGTTATGTGATTAATTGTGCAGGAAGAATTCAAAGCTTTTGTCTTTGTAACTGTTATTAGGTATGCCGTATGCAATAATCACGGGGAGAAAAATATTGTATAAAGCTAGGTTTGATTGTAAGACTTTATGACCAGAGTAATTAAGCACCCTCACCGAAGCTATCAAAGAAGGTATTACCTAGCCTACAACAGCAATCCGCGCGTTGAAGGGAGGGTTTAAGAAGAGCCGTTTCATAAGCTTAAGTAACTGAATTGAATGACTTATTTCTTTGTTTTTGTCTTTTAGTGATTGAGTTGTTAAAGTGTTCATTAACTTAATGGCTGAAGTTGATGAAGTTGGGTTGTAACCTCAAAATGTGTTAATATTTATCAGGAAAATTCCATATTAGTATCTTGTACTTTGGGCCTAGTATTAGTATGGTCTCTGAACTTTAAAATGCGACAATCCAGTACCCAAACTTTTAAAACGTGTCAATTCAGTACCTACCGTTAACCAGTTGTTAATCAGCCGTTAAGTAGCATTTGAAAAAAATAAAAATGCCCTTCAGGTGCTATCTAATTTTCTTTATCAACCATTCAAACATTGACAAAAAATTAACAATCCCAAATCCTTGCTTCTTTTATTCAAGATAGGGTTATGTCTCGGTGGGCATTTTGAACCCCAACTTTTTTGAATAAAAGAGGCAAGGATTTAGGACTTAATTTTTTGTTAATATTTGAATGATTGATAATGAAAATTAGATGACATTTGAAGGACATTTGTATCTTTTTCAAAGGTATTTAACAGCTGGTTAACAATAGATACTGCATTGATATGCTTTGAAAATTCAGGTACTGAATTATCACATTTTAAAGTTTGAAAACCAAAATAACATTAAGCCCAAAATACAGGATATTAATCGAAAATTTTCTGATATTTATTTATATTACACACTAAAAGATAAAGCAATAAAACATTCAGTTTAGCCCCTCATGAAATGGTAAATTGATTATCAATGTTAAGTTAAAACATAACCATGTAACCAATCTGGCTGAACATGAGAAATCTTAGTGCTTGTTTAGGATGGATGACTTTAGTGTATGCAATGGCTTCGAGCTTTGCAAGGTGGGCCCCACATTAAAAAAAACGTCCTGAAGCTATGTTTGATCATTTTGGTAAAAATCTGGGAAGCCAAAATAAGCTTTCGTGCATGCGTAGCTCCTGGATTTACAAAGTGGGCCCTACATAAGAAAGCCTTTGAAGCTATATTTGGTCATTTTGGTGAAAAACCTGAATATTCCAAACAAGCTTTCATTGGGTGAAGAAATCAATTTTTAGATGAAATTAGTTTAAAACGGCTCAGTAAAAGCAGTTAAGCAGCTCAATCAAAGGTGGACTACTCCTCCCAAAACAGGCCCTTAGTTCGATCATCAGATCAAAATATTAATTAATACCATACCACTGGCCAGTGCACCCAAATATGCATTATATGTAAAAGAGTTTTTAAAACCTTGGAATTATCAAATATATCCTCCAATTAATCATTTAGAAAAAGTGAAAAAGATAAAAAAAAATGGACCTATTTGGCATTTCTTTTTGTATGGTCTTTTGGCTGTTTATAAGCTGGATAGATCGATTTTCGGTCTATTTTCATTTAGTTTGTGGAAGATTTAATCGTCAAAAGCTAGAACATCGAAAAGATACGAAAAGCCTATTTTAGACTGATTTCGGAAAACTCCAAATAAAGCTTTTCGCCTTTTATTCTTGCACAGAAAAAACAGAAAGATATAATATCTACCAAACTAACCTTAGACTATTCAGATCTTCATGAAAAAGCTTAATGCATTTTTTGACCTTTAAAACTATCGGAAAATCTTCCCAAAAAGATGCCTCAAACGGGACTGATATATACCAATAATTTTGAGTATCGAACTTAATTATTAATATTTTAATCCTTGGAAAGCATGCACTGGTTGTGGAGAATCAAAAGTATATCTAACATTCAAAAGGTTGCTTATTAACGACGGTGCCATGGAGGAGGTTTGAGGGTCAACTGCTTTTCCCTGTGGGTGAACAGGTCAGCAGTTCAATACCATTGGGTCAAAGGGTCTATTCATAACATCCTAACAAATAAAATTATTTCAAAAAATAAGATACAATAATACAAATGCAAATTTTACACAACCTTTTCGATCTTTGCTCTCTCCCATATAAAGTGTAGGGACCACATCATTTCAGTCCCCACTTTACTCAATCAACTAGATAAACTTCCTCCCACCCTGATTTTCTTTCACATAAATTGGGGAATGGGGATAATATGACAACATTTGCTTTTCAATTTACTCAAGAGTGTAAATACAAATATGTTCTATACAAAACCTTCTTACATTTTTATATTTATATTTTGACTTTTAATTCATTTGCACTCCCATACAAAACAAAACTCTAATGCAAACTGATTCCTTTGAAGAGTAATGACAAATACTCCCATAATAAGTCAACCTCACTACTGTTTTTGTGGTAGGTAAGAAAAAAAAGGGAGAATAACGGTTCAACTCCGGGTTAGGATTCTTTTAGGCCCAAAATACAATTAAGGTAGGTACCAGTTTGGAATTGATGTTAACTTATGGGCAAGCATTAATGTATAAAGTGGGAATATTTAACATTTTGAATTTTTATAGGTCTACAGTGTAATTCAGAAATCTGTAATGGGACTGTCATTACTTTTCCGAAAAAAAAAGGAACAGAAAAGGAACCATCTACAATCAAAACTCAGAAGTACAATTAGAAAACAAAATTTATTTTCTTGCTTCAAACCAAATGGGCACTTATTGACATGCAGATACATAGTCTCACTGGGCATTCCAGCAATTGGAGATTCAATCCTTTAACAAGTAGTCATGGATAGATAGCTGCCCTCAAATACTTAGCTGATGAAGCAGAGTAGGTTGAATTACTCAGAGGGAAAAAGAAGGGATAGAGCTCATACTGGGCAAAGCAACTTCCGTATAGAACTCGACAGCCCTTCCGGTTCAAGCAAAACACTGAGAATTGGCTGATGGCTATGTCTAAGCACTTACCACATTGTAGCTTAGATAGGTCTCTAGTGCATTGCACCAAGGCGTATAGAGTTTCAGAAGATGTCAAGCTGATAACTCCTTTATTACCAAACAATCCAACACTGGAACTCTCCAAAGCTTGTTTTCTCACTCGATCCATTAGAGCTCCAAGTTTCAGGTAGAAGTTAGCAGGATTTGTTATGTTCTGCACATTCCAATATATTATTCCGAAAGATACATCGGCTTTTCCTGTGAAGCTCTGAATGCCAAAACGCAAGAAACAATAATCGAACCATGTCCATGCTTCACCTTGATTTGGGCAGCGTTGGCGGATCTGCATTGCTGCATCTTGGATGCAGCTCGAGCAGTGCTGCTTGGTTGCATCCCACCTGCATTGGGCTAGGACATAGGTTGGGTTGATGCCTACTCCATATGAAGTAGAAGAAAATCCATTGGAGGGGAGATTTGCCACCAGATTAATTAATAAGTGATTAATGTTGGCTGATTTCAGACTATCAGGGCTTATGAATGTATTTTTGCCGCAGTACTCCCCCAAGAAATCTGCCTTGCAATTGTAAAAGAAGAGGAGAAAGAGGAGAAGAAAATAATTGAACAAAGCCATAGCAGTTCTACTACTTGTGCAATGCAGCTTTTTCTCCAAGGGTTTCTTATATAAGGTTGCAAAGTGGAGCTATCAGTACCACTGATCCATAACAGATTCTCTTAACCATGGGCTTAATTGCTTCTTCCGATGAGTTGAGTGGAGTTGAAGAATCAGGTTCTGACCCTACTTTTTTTTTGCCATTTGGCACATCTTTCTAAAAGAATCTTTCAAAATCTCAGCAAATAAAGAGACCCACTGAGTTTCTTGTAAAGTTTTGTCTGAAAGTAACATATTCATAAAAACATGTATGTGGATCTAATTAATACTATACAAATGTAGAATGGCACATGGACCCGTGAAAATATGTATTATTTTATTAATTATTAATTTAAATACCCTACATTTAATTTATCAATTATTTAATACATATTTTATTTATTGCATTTTACTTCTTTTATAATTAATCGTTAAGTACTAATTAATGACTATTATTTTACTTTTAAGTATTGCATGTTAATCATTTTGTAACTATTTATTAATTATTAATTATTAATATTAATGTTCGTGTTTATAATAATAATATTATTATATGATGATAATAATTTATAAACTATATTGTTATTTATGACATGTTCTAGGAAGCTGAAAAGATTTTCAAGCATTTTTATTTCGGGTCTATTGGTCTTTCAAATGGAGTCTTTTGACCTTTTGTTCTATCCATTACCAAGTGGAAGTAGACCACTTAATAAATTTTCCAAGCATCCCCCTTTATTTATTTGATTTTAGAGAATTAAAATGAGTTTGCTTATTCGACTATAAATATTGAGTAGGGTTGAAGAATCCTTTCTGACATTATCTTTAATTGCTTGATTTAACTAATTTAAAATGGATTTCCTACTTCACCATGGGTTCGCTTCATCCACTATGGGCTGGCTACTTTCACTATGTCGAGTAGAGTTGAAGAATCTTTTCTGACGTTAGTTTATTTATTTGATTTTAGATAATTAAAATTCCTCAATGTATCCAGGAATAGCCCAAGTGTTTCCAATGGTAATGGGCTGGGCGAGCCAAGTCTCAACAGATTGGGTCCATGGTGGGTTAACTTGAATCCTTGATAACAGAAATAGAAAACAAGCTTGCTACTTGCTAGGGTGGGCTCAAAGCTTCAAATTGCAATATTGCATGAACCGACACCCAAATGCACAGTCTGACCCCGTTACTTATCTAAAATGCTAAGTCAAAGGTCGAATCTCAACTTGTTAGATGTCGAAACTGAGTTCTTATAGCTGATGAGCTCATTCTGGTCTAAATTTGTCATTTGATGCCTGGCCTCTGTCCTCTCCAAAGTCTTCATACTTTATGGGTCTGTTATGTAATTAATAAAGCAATCAGATTTCAAGGCCTGAATAACTAAAGAGGGGGTTGCATTAGGTTGACATTGATATTAAAACTTCTGTCAAATTCTCATTATCATGGGACATGATTTATCATTTTATGTTCATGCCAAGACATCTTCTAGAAATGTCACCCTATACCTTAACATTAGGCCTCCTTCATTTTTCAAAAAGATATTTACTTATCCAAGTAAGTGTTATTTAGGAAATACTTTTTCAGTCAAGTAAATTTACTTGTGTTCTTTTGATTCTTAGGTAAATTATATAATGATTCTTTTATCCACAAAAAGCCATTGTTAGAATAGGTAAAATTGCCAAATTTTTTCTAAGTGGGAAAGTTATTTACCAATTCGGGAGAGAAGTATTAGGGAAAGTGATTTTTCTACTATAAAAAATGAGCACGGAAAAAGTGGTAAATGGGATCTACAATCCCATTGGCCAACTCCCTCCCCTGTAGAATCCACAAAATGAATGGGGCCTAAGTGTAAAATGGGTAGGGATATGTCAGGATTGAATGGAATGGCAAAACAAGATTCATGTAGGTAACCGACCCCATATGGTTGAGATAAGGCTTGGATGATGGTGATGATTTCAAAGCTTTTGTCTTTGTTATTAAGTAGGCAATAATCATTATGAGAAAATTATGGCATAAAGATATGTGTCATTGTATGATTGTTAACAAAAGTGCCCTCTCCGATAAAATTGGAACTATAAGAGAAGATTAGCATGGCCCTTGCGCAAGGATGACACACACAAATTAAGAAATGCAATAGGATCTCATGCAAGCAAAAACTCCACACATACTCTAAAATCAAGGGCATCCAATTGTACATTGGGAACATCTCCCTATGAATTTTAATAATACTTGTACAAGATATATTTTGTTGGAAAATGTTTTAGAATATGGTTGCAACTACAATCAAGCTAAGTTTCCAAAGAAGAATAGATTCAAACTTAGGAAATTATATATAGCAAACAGATAATAAGTGAAGGGATGAGAGATCCATCATATGGATGGCCGAACCCTAAAAGAAGGTAGGGCAAAATTTCAAAAAATTTTCTCTCTCCCATGTGGGAATCACATTCCCTGTTTTAGAAAAATTATATTTTTCAAGGATCAATCTTGAACCAAAATCGAACCAGATCTGAACCAAAATGTAGGATAGCGATATACCTGATACGAAGAAATAGTATTTCCCAATGAAGGTGTTCATGCCCAAAGAAAATCTCCAAAGACTGCTCCCATTGAAGATGACACAGCATAGGGTGGAGCAGAATCAGCAGTGTTCTTCCCAAGAACCGAACCCTTCAAATTAGCCTTTCTCCAAAGGCTGATATCAAGAACTGATCTTGATCACTCCTACAAAACTGGAGAGTGAACTGGCAATATGGCGGCGACAAGAGGAGAACGCAGGGAAAAGGCGCAGTCACATTGTATTCGACTTCTGTGTTCTGAGATCTTGTATTTCTGGAAGGCTGGAGTGTCTTGAATGGTTCGCCCCCTCCTGCTTTTATAGGCTTAAAGAGATCAACTCCTAATCCCATTAGGAGTTTCCTTATTCAAATTCTTGTTTGAATTTGGTCTCTCTTTAAGTGATAAGGATAAACCCTTATCTTATCCGCAGATTAGATCAGCCCTCTCCTAATCTCATTAAGAGGTTTCCAGATTCAAATCCATATTTGGATCTGAACTCTCTGAGTGGATAGGGATAAGACCCTATCATATCTGCTAATTTAATCCCAGATCCACCCTTATTTAACTGATCATATCAGCCTAGTTCGAAATGGGCTTTAGGCTCATGAAGTCTAAGTGCTCAGTATGCTTCCAAACTGCTGCCCAATTGGGCTTCTTTGTATGGCGTGTGACCCAAACATTGATCTACACATCAGCCACATGGGTTCGGCCCAGCCTCTGTTACAAGGCCTGGCCGAATTTACTGAAAAGACAATAAACCCCTTGAAGCCCATCACATGGACTCCTAGTGGGCCCAATACTTACACTAAGTGGTCCCTGGGCCAAGCCACCTTATAAAACCCAGGGACTATGGGCAGATGCAAGATTAGCCCATCAGGTATTACCCTCAATGGTCTTACACTTAACCTCTTAGCCCATAATGATCAAACACTGCCCGACAAGAGAGGACCTCTGCCTTGGCTGTAAGGAACAGTGTTGCATTCTCTACTCACATGGATCCCGGGAATTAAAACCATTTGCAAACATTTTGAAACCATATATATATATATATATATTATGTATCTTTATATAAATATATTTTGCAAAACAAATTTCAACAATTGAAATCGACTGCCAACAGTCTTGGTTTCCATCAGAGAGAGTGCATCCCCGATCATTACCTTTGTCCGACAAAGGGGCTGATCCTGTCACTATGATTACCCACTCAGATGAATTCTCAGACTGTCCCAACATACCCAGGTTTTGACCCCCTCTAAGGATCTCACTGATTGGCATATCAAAGACAGCCCAATCCGACACCTAGTGAAGTATCATAATCGAGTCTAGGGGTCAGGTGTAACATTCCAGTTTTGTGCACTTATCACCAAGGTCCAGGGCAACACTGGAATTCTGGTCCGGTTCAACGTTTCAAGTTAAACCTACACTGCATGTACCTCGGGTCTCACCCTAGCGGCTGAGACAGGCCACCCCAACCAACTTGGTGGCACATCAGTGTCAGCCTTATCAGGATAGATCTCCCCAGATTGACCCACTGGCTGCGAACATTCTAAACTAACACGAGTCTCATTATGTGTCCAGTTTAAGGGTATTACACAGAAACACACTGCAATAACATGAATCAAATATTTACTTTATTCACTTACAATAAATGTCATAATGCACATCAATCTGATTGGAGCTAAGGGCATACACTGTCTAACAACTCCCACTTGCACTTAGGTCCAATCTGGTATAAGCCGGAGTCCTAGAATTTCCACGTTTTTCTCAAACACTTTCTATGTGAGTGGCTTAATCAATGGGTCTGCTACATTCTCCACTGACGCTACCTTCTGAATCAGGATGTCCCCTCTACCAATAATCTCCCGCAGTACGTGGTACTTCCTCTCGATGTGCTTTGACTTCGAGTGGGCTCGTGGCTCCTCAGCCTGAGCGATAGCTCCATTGTTGTCAAACAACAACGGGATGGGTGATGTGTTAGATGGAACTACTCCCAATTTGTGAATGAACTTTTTCATCCACACGGCTTCTTTGGCAACTTCACTTGCGGCAATGTATTCAACTTCGGTTGTGGAGTCTATCATGGACCCTGAAGGGATGAGAGATCCATCCCATGGACACCCAAAAATTGCGGAATAAGGGGCGAATTTCAAAAAAAATTCTCTCCCTTCAACTGGGAATCACATTCCCTATTTAGAAAATCATATTTTCAAGGATCATTCTTGAACCATAAACTGAACCAGATTTGAACCAAAAAGAGTATGAGAGAATTATACCTGATATGGAGAAGTAGTATCTCCCAATGGAGGTGTTCACGCCCAAGGAAGGATCCAAAGACTGCTCCCACTAAAGATGGCACAGTGCAGGATGCAACAAAATCAACAGTGTTCTTCTCCAAGAACTCTGTCCTTCGCAAGAATCAGCAGGATGGCACGTGAGCACAGCTTCCTATCAAT